>NW_019942557.1:362195-366859 GCF_002910315.2 Salvelinus sp. IW2-2015 | reverse complement strand
ACGCCGGGCGCGATTCTCATTTTCGCAATTCCCAGTCACTATTTTTGTCACGAATCAGTCATCTATTTCAATCCCCCGTATTCACAAGTGGCGGATTCGCTCTGCAAAGCGGTTACAGAGTTGTGTATGATCTCACCCTCTCTTCCATGTTTGCAGCTTCCGGAAAACGACCTGTTCGTTCAATGACGTTTTCTGGCGGGTTTGAAGCTATTCTCCAATGCATCCAATATAGCTTTGCACACATCGCTTGTCGTCCGTGTGTGGAATGGGAGAGTGAGCATTGTCCTGGCATCCGCCGAAACCGGTAGAAATACTGCGCCTTTGCACTGTACACTGAATAGACGTTCCATCTTGGTCTAGAGATTCTGCATCAGAGGTTAAACCGTTGTCCCCAAATGCAACCCCGCAAATTATTATGGTGCCCTCCGTTTGTTGCCAGTTATCTATCTCCAACCTTGGTTAGGTATCTCTCGTGGCCCCTCGCGTCAGCGCAGTGAGGTTTCCTCCGAAGATAATGAAAATTATCCTTCTGAAGTTGTGGTTATGATGTCAGCCTCAGATCCACAATGAGGTCTCCAATTCTACAAAAGTCCACTCTCCTGCATGAGAAACCAGTTGTGGACTGTCTTGCGGTGGCGGAATGTTCGCTGCGCAATAATAGCAATGGTGGAATATGGAGTTCCTAGCGCTTCTAGTCATGGGAGGTGGGTGATGCTAGCTAGCACGCTAACAAGACTGGATATCATAGGTAGTACGGAAACGGACGTGTCGTTCGCATATGGAAACGTGTAATACCGCCATAATACTGTAACTTAGCTACAAAAATAACTAACGTGTGATTTTCACGAGCCACCTCTCATAGAACCGATGATTTCTGTATGTTATGTCGGATAAGGAATAAAGACAGACACCAATGTTAAATTCAATTAGCAATAGCCTTGTTAAGCATTGTACAAGTCCCTACGCGTGGAGTCTGGGGAACAGTCCAACTAGTCGATTACCTATCAACTAGACTCCGTAACAGTAGTCACCTGGAATGCATTTCAATTAACTTCTTAACAGGTGTGCCTTCTTAAAAGTTAATTTGTGGAATTTCTTTCCTTTTTAATGCGTTTGAGCCAATCAGTTGTGTTGTGACAAGGGGTGGTATACAGAAGAGCCCTATTTGGTAAAAGACCAAGTCCATATTATGCCAAGCACAGCTCAAATAAGCAAAGAGAAACGACAGTCCATCATTACTTTAATTAAGACATTGTCAGTCAATGTGGAAAATTTCAAGAACTTTGAAAGTTTCTTCAAGTGCTGTTGCAAAAACCATCAAGCGCTATGATGAAACTGGCTCTCATGAGGACCACCACAAGAAAGGAAGACCCAGAGTTACATCTGCTGCAGAGGATAAATTCATTAGAGTTACCAGCCTTAGAAATTGCAGGCCAAATAAATGCTTCACAGAGTTCAAGTAACAGACACATCTCAACATCAACTGCTCAGAGGAGACTGTGTGAATCAGGCCTTCATGGTCGAATTGCTGCAAAGAAACCACTACCAAAGGACACCAATAATAAGAGACTTGCTTATGCCAAGAAACACGAGCAATGGACATTAGACTGGTGGAAACTTGAGATTTTTGGTTCCAACCGCCGTGTCTTTGTGAGACGCAGAGTAGGTGAATGGATTATCTCCGTATGTGAGGTTCCTACCATGAAGCATGGAGGAGTAGGTGTGATGGTGTGGGGGTGCTTTGCTGGTGACACTGTCTGTGATTTATTTAGAATTCAAGGCACACTTAACCAGCTTGGCTACCACAGCATTCTGCAACGATAAGCCATCACATCTGGTTTGGGCTTAGTGGGACTATCTTTTGTTTTTCAACAGGACAATGACCCAACACACCTCCAGGCTGTGTAAGGGCTATTTGACCAAGAAGGAGAGTGATGGAGTGCTGCATCAGATGACCTGGCCTCCACAATCACCCGACCTCAACCCAATTGAGATGGTTTGGGATGAGTTGGACCACAGAGAGAAGGAAAAGCAGCCAACAAGTATTCAGCATATGTGGGAACTCCTTCAAGACCGCAGGAAAAGCCTTCTAGATGAAGCTGGTTGAGAGAATGCCAAGAGTGTGCAAAGCTGTCATCAAGGCAAAAGGTGGCTATTTGAAGAATCTCAAATTAAAATATCTGTTGATTTGTTTAACATTTTTTTGGTTACTACATGATTCCATGTGTTATTCACTAGTTTTGATGTCTTCACTATTATTATTATTCTGTAGAAAATAGTGAAAATAATAAAGACAAACTCTTGAATGAGTAGGTGTGTCCAAACTTTTGACTGGTACTGTAGTCCAACAGACTCTGTCCAAGGTGCCTCACACCTCTGGTGCACGTGTCTGCTTTGACTATGACAGATACATTGGAGTATTTTAGAAGAATAAGACTGGAGCCTTGAATCAATACGCAGTTTAGTGAATCAATACACTATTTAGTGAAACACAAAGCTTGGCCGCCCGACTAGAATGACACAGGTTAAATAGAAGGACCTTGTGATGTGCTGCTTCGTGGGCTAGGATTGTTCTATATCCTGGTAAGATAAACGGTGCTTTTCTCACAGGATACAAAATAGGAGGCGTATTATGAAGACAGACAGTACGCCTTTGTATTGTTCTAACGTTGACGGAAGGTTCATGCTTTAATGGAAAGTTCAATGATGTGCTCCATCAAACTGCTTCTATTTAAAGTCTAAACTTGTCTCCTCTCCCATTTTGACGAAGGGGATGTGCATAACAACCCTTTAACTACACTTTAATGGTGGGGGCGAAAAGACATGTCCGTATTCATGTGACCTTGAACCGTCAGAACAATATGCTCTGAAAAACCCGATATGACATTATGTCCCATGTTATTCTGTGAATGTATTTCAATCAACACATCATTAAAGACTTTGATGTGGAGACAGTCAGTCATGACACTGTGCATTATTGCATTGCCGGGAAATCTCCGGCTCTGAAATGAAAGGGTCTTAAGTAGATATTTACCGTGAAGCCATTTTCTGACTAGAGGGTAAGGCCTTTTCTCAATTGCGTCCTCTCTCCTCTATCGTCTCTCGCCTCCTCTTGAAAAGGTCAAACGGTAATCGAGGAGAAGCAGCGAGGAGAGTGAACTTGGTCATCAGCGCGTCATCAGGTAAATTACGTTTACAGGGGTGGATCACAAAATAAAGGCGTAAAGTGACCAAAACAAATCAAATTAGTTTAGCATATTTATATACATGAAACGGTACGTAGCATATTATTTTTAAATGTCTCAATGCTTTTCTCCTCCCTCAAAACAATAACTGATTCCAAGGGGGATGTGGCAGATAGAGGAGGACACTCTTCCCGCTTCGCCCCACAAAGGAATTTACATCTCCTCAGTGACTTATCGGTTTCTGGGTCGCAGAGGAGAGAGGGCGGAGGGGAGAGGGCGGAGGGCGGAGGGGAGAGGGAGGAGGGGAGAGGGCGGAGGGAGGAGGGGAGAGGGCGGAGGGGAGAGGGAGGAGGGGAGAGGGCGGAGGGGAGAGGGCGGAGGGGAGAGGGAGGAGGGGAGAGGGCGGAGGAGAGAGGGAGACAGACTTTTGCCCAAATTAGAAAAGGCCTATGTTTGATTTAATGACTGTCTTTCACTGAAAAGTAATCTGGGTAATCGCGAAGAACAATCATCTAATTCATGTGAAACCAGACAGTGGCAACATAAGAGGGAAATTAGTAGATGCAGTGTGTTCACAGATGGCACGTGAATCACACATCTCTATGACTGGTCTAAATACTAAAACCTTTTGACATTCATCGCTCTAATGGAGTGGTACTCATCCTTATACACCCTCGTGGTATGACTCATTCACCTAGAGAAGTACTTCATATTACTGCTACTTTTAAGTGCTTTTATAAAGCTTTTACCCTTTTACTTATGACGTTTTACTTTTACTCCTACACACTAATATCTGTAGGAAGGCGAGTCTCTCATGAACATTTACATGTTGGTTGTTTTGTTATAGGACGCCCACAAGCCTCACAAGACTCGTCTGAAGGTCCCCAGTACCAGTTTGAAACATTTGATGGAAGTACAATATATATGGAGATTGTTTAGTGCCAAAAATAAGGGGTCAAATAAATGTTTAAAAAAATAAAACAATCCTGAGCTTTCTTTTTTCTCTCAGACAAATCAGAACAAACTTCCTTTAGATTTTGGGGGGGGACTATCTGTTGTTCCATGTGTTTGTATGGGCTAATAGTAGTAAGGCCAAATTGAAAAATGTATTAAATATTTTTTTTTATATATTTGAATACTTAAAAATTCAAAATCAAAAAGCTAAATTATCCTTGGTATGTGTAAAACAATTAAAACTTCTTTAAACCTCTTCATTTCCTTGAATCTGGCAAATAAACATGGCTGCTCTCCCTCAAACCCAATTAAACGCTGCTCTCCCTCAACCCCAATTAAACGCTGCTCTCCCTCAAACCCAAATAAACGCTGCTCTCCCTCAAACCCAATTAAACACTGCTCTCCCTCAACCCCAATTAAACGCTGCTCTTCCTCAAACCCAATTAAACGCTGCTCTCCCTCAAACTCAAATAAACGCTGCTCTCCCTCAAACCCAATTAAACGCTGCTCTCCCTCAAACCCCAA
>NW_019942557.1:296101-361528 GCF_002910315.2 Salvelinus sp. IW2-2015 | reverse complement strand
ACTGTCCAGTGTAGTCCTCCTGCCTTCTAGTGTCTATCGCTGTCTCTCCTGCCTTCTCTGTCGATGCTAGTCGCTCTCTGCTTCTACTGTCATAGCTAGTCCTCCTCCTTCTACTGTCAGTGTAGTCTCCTCCCTGCCTCGACTCAGTGCGAGTCCTCGCCTTCTACTGTCAGTGCTTGGTCTCCACTCCTCTACGTCAGTGATAGTCTCTCCTGCCTTCTACGTCCAGGCTGTCTCGTCCTGCCTTCCCTACTTGTCAGTTGGCTAGTTCTTGTCCTGCTTTAATGATGATCAGCCTGTAAGTTACTGTATAGCTATGCCAGTATAGCGACAGATTTTGACAAAAGTGCTGCCAATTCTTGTCCAGTTAACATGGAAAACGCTAGGTACGCATCTGATAGCCCTCCTGAGGTTTCAATGCAATCGATTTACACTTCAGGAAAACAAGAGTCTAGTGCCATTTATCCATGTACAGAGAAAGCGAAGTAACAGGAGTAGTTTCCTCATGTGTCACCAGAAGGCAGGAGAGACTAGCACTGACAGTAGAAGGCAGGAGAGACCAGCACTGACAGTAGAAGGCAGGAGAGACTAGCACTGACAGTAGAAGGCACTTGAGGTATATTAAACCTTTTTGTGATGTACTCAGAAGACCATGATTAGCATGTTTTAACCACTCCTATTTAAACGGTAGATTATCAGACACTCAACAAGAAGGTCTGATTTCATTATTACTGAAACAGGATCCAGGTGGTAAATATAAAGATCCAGTCCATTTAAACAAAACTGGAGGCGCCTTGAACTACTTCAGTGTTGTGATGCAAAATATGTTGCAAAATGTATAGCGCATAGAATTAAAAAGCTATTGTTGGATGTTATTCATCCTAATCTGAAAGGTTTTTTACATGGACGATACAATGGAGATAATATAAGACAAGTACTGGAAACAATAGAACACTATAAAAAAAAAACTGGGAAACCAGGCCTGGTATTCATAGCTGACGTTGAAAACGCTTTTGATAAAGTACGACTGGAATTTATATATAAATGCCTGGAATATTTTAATTTTGGAGAATCTCTTATAAAATGGGTTAAAGTTATGTATAGTAACCCTATGTGTAAAGGAGTAAGTCATGGTTACTTCTCAGACATTATTAAACTGTCAAGAGGAGTAAAAACAAAGGTGTCATTTTACCCTGATGTGTCACGCCCTGACCTTAGAGAGCCTTTTTATGTCTCTATTTGGTTTGGTCAGGGTGTGATTTGGGTGGGCATTCTATGTTCTTTATTTCTATGATTCGTGTTTCTATGTTTTGGCCGGGTATGGTTCTCAATCAGGGACAGCTGTCTATCGTTGTCTCTGATTGGGAATCATACTTAGGCAGCCTGTTTTGCCACCTTAGGTTGTGGGATGTTGTTTTTGTTAGCTCTGGTGAGCCTTCGCGAAGTTACGTTCGTTGTTCTTTTGTTGTTTTGTTTGGCGTTTGGTTTTTTAAATAAAGAAGCATGAACACGTACGACGCTGCACCTTGGTCTCATCCTTCTGACGAGCGTTACATGATGGTTCATGTTTTCTTTTAAATCCACAATTTGAATCCCTCCACAGCCTCATAGAGGATCTAGAGACATGTTCTAACCTCTCTGTATTACAACCAAATTATGATCAGTGTACTACATTACGTATTGGAATCACTAAAAAATACAACTTTAACATTACTGGGTAGTTTACCAATAAAATGGTCTGACGGGTGAAGTGGACATACTCTCTCTTCATATCCCAAAAGAAACTAATGATCTCACAACAAAAGATTTTAATAGAAAGTTAGCAGAAATAGATAAGATCATGCTACCATGGAAAGGGAAATAACTATCTATTTGAGGAAAAAATCACCCTAATTAACTTTTTAGTCATATCCCAGTTTACCTACAGTATTTGCTTATGACCCTGCCTACAGCTAACGACTTGTTTTTTAAATTATATGAGCAAAAGAATATTCAATTTCATTTGGAACGGTAAACCAGACAAAATTAAACGGGACTATTTATATAATGAACATGAATTCAGAGGGAAGAAATTATTAAATATTAAAGCATTAGACCTCTCACTAAAGGCTTCAGTCACACAAAAGGTATAATTAAATCCCAACTGGTTCTCCAGCAGATTAGTAAGAATGTCTCACCCCATGTTCAAGAACGGCCTTTTTCCTTTTAGTCAGATAACCTCTCACTTTCGGCTATTTGAAAATGAAATAATCTCCAAAATATATTTATTTTATTATTCATTTATTATTATTCAATTTTTAAAAGAAGTCATAGAAGGTTGGTTGCAATTTCAGTTTAATCCACCAGAAAAAAATAGAACAAATATTGTTGTTAAACTCAAATATACTAATTCATAAAAAATAATTATTTTAGGGAGAGAAAAAAAATTAAACGGTATAATCCATGTAAATGATATCATAAATAGGACTGGTGGAGTTGTCACGTATGCAGATAACAAAAATATATGGAAATGTCTACTCTATCCAAAATTACAACCAATTAATTGCAGCATTTCTGCAAAAATGGAAGATGGAGAAGGTAAGGAACTTGTCTGTTGGCCCTGCATTAAAGACCAAAACTGGTTAAGGAAAAGTATGATATATAAAAAAGTATACCTGTTTCATTTAAGGACCAACAAATTGACAGATGTGCCGTATAGATTGCAAAATAGTTGGGAAGCGATTTTCAATGTACCGATTACATGGCACATGTTTTATGAACTGATATACAAACGATGGATTGGATTCGAAACGTAGAGTTTTTCAATTTAAATGATTTTACAAAATTCTTGCAACCAATAGAATGTTATATATATGGGGGATACAACCATCCGAGCTGTGCAGATTTTGCTGCAAAGAGACAGAATCATTAGATCACTTGTTTTGTTACTGCCCATGTTTTTGATCGCAAGGTCAGGAAGGGTTGAAGAATTGCAACATTTACCTGGAGCTAACTCTGCAAATAGCACTGCTGGGTGATTTGAAAAGTCATAGTCAATAGATAAATAATATAATAATACTCTTAGCAAAAAAATGTATATTTTATTTACAATCTGTAGAAACTATGAGAATAGAAAGGTTCAGATATTCTGTGAAACATCACAACATAGTTGAAAAATATATGGCAAATAGAAAACAAAACTGGATGGTGTTCAGAGATAGATGGGAGGGGTTGAGTGGAGCTGAAGGGTGGGACTAAAAATAACCAAAAAACAACATAACTAACGTCAAATATACTGTGTCCGTAAAATGTATATAGTATGTATAAACTGGAAGTAGAAGACTAAGTGTTGTCTATTAGTTTACTCCAATTGGGGAGGGGTGGTAGGGTTAGGGGGAAATAAATATATACACTACCGGTCAAAAGTTGTAGAACACCTACTCATTCAAGGGTTTTTCTTTATTTTTACAATTTCTACATTGTAGAATAATAGTGAAGACATCAAAAATATGAAATAACACATATGGAATCATGTAGTAACCAAAAAAAAAGAATTATTCAAATAGCCACCCTTTGCCTTGTTGACAGCTTTGCACACTCTTGGCATTCTCTCAACCAGCTTCACCTGGAATGCTTTTACAACAATCTTGAAAGAGTTCCCACATATGCTGAGCACTTGTTGACTGCTTTTCCTTCACTCTGCGGTCAGACTCATCCCAAACCATCTCAATTGGGTTGAGTTTGTGGGATTGTGGAGGCCAGGTCATCTGATGCAACACTCCATCTCTCTCCTTCTTGGTAAAATAGCCCTTGCACCGCCTGGAGGTGTGTTGGATCTTTGTCCTGTTGAAAAAACAAATGATAGTCCCACTAAGCTCAAACCAGATGGGATGGCGTATTGCTGCAGAATTCTGTGGTAGCCATGCTGGTGAAGTGTGCTTTGAATTCTAAATAAGTCACAAACAGTGTCAACAGCAAAGCACCCCCACACCATAACACCTCCTCCTCCATGCTTCATGGTGGGAAATACACATGCAGAGACCATCCGTTCACCCCCACCGTGTCTCACAAAGACGCAGAGGTTGGAACCAAAGATCTCCAATTTGGACTCCAGACCAACGGACACATTTCCACTGGTCTAATGTCTATTGCTCATGTTTCTTGGCTAAAGCAAGTCTCTTCTTCTTATTAGTTTCCTTTAGTAGTGGTTTCTTTGCAGCAATTCGACCATGAAGGCCTGATTTCTCCTCTGAACAGTTGATGTTGGGATGTGTCTATTACTTGAACACTGTGAAGCATTTATTTGGGCTGCAATTTCTGAGGCTGGTAACTCTAATGAACTTATCCTGTGCAGTAGAGTTAACTCTTGGTCTTCCATTCTGTGGCGGTCCTCATGAGAGCCAGTTTCATCATAGCGCTTGATGGTTTTTTGCGACTGCAATTTTCCATATTGACTGACCTTCATGTCTTAAAGTAATGATGGACTGTCATTTCTCTTTGCTTATTTGAGCTGTTCTTGCCATAATATGGATGTGGTCTTTTACCAAATAGGACTATCTTCTGTATACCCCCCTACCTTGTCACAACACAACTTATTGGCTCAAATGCATTAAGGAAAGACATTCCACAAATTCACTTTTAAGAAGGCACTCCTGTTAATTGAAATGCATTCCAGGTGACTACCACATGAAGCTGGTTGAGAGAACGCCAAAGGGGGAATAAAGCTGTCATCAAGGCAAAGGATGGCTATTTGAAGAATCTCAAACATAAAATATATTTCATTTTCTGTCACGGCTGTCGTAAGAACAGGACCAAGGCACAGCGGATGTTGAGTTCCACATATTTAATTCAAAGAGAAACTTAAACAAAATATATCAATACACAAACAACTCAACGTGACTACGTGGTGCACAAACACAAAACAATATCCCACAAACACAGGTGGGAAAAATAGCTACTTAAATATGATCCCCAATTAGAGATAACGATTACCAGCTGCCTCTAATTGGGAATCATACAAAACACCAACACAACATAGAAATTATAAACTAGAATACCCTCTAGTCACGCCCTGACCTACTACACCATAGAGAAACAAGGGCTCTCTATGGTCAGGGCGTGACATTTTCTTTTGTTTACACCATGATTCCATGTGTGTTATTTCACAGTTTTGATGTCTTCACTATTATTCTACAATGTAGAAAATTGTAAAAATAAAGAAAAACCCTTGAATGAGTAGGTGTTCTAAAACTTTTGACCAGTTGTGTATATTTACCCAAAAAATAAATGGGGGACTGGAAATGATGCAGATAATTACATTGATAGAAGCCACAATCTATCTGCAGTATTAAAGCTGATCTACCCCAGGCTGTATCACAACCAGCCGTGATTGGGAGTCCCGTAGGGCGGCGCACAATTTGCCCAGCGTGTTCCGGGTTTGGCCGTCATTGTAAACAAGAATTTGTTCTTTAACTGACTTGCCTAGTTAAATAAAGTTGAAATAAAAATGTAATTAAAATAAACATGACAAGGCAGTACCAGAGAGTTGCTGATACATTAGGCCGAGTTGATTTGCCAGTGAATAATGTCCTGTTAAACTGTTTTCATTCCCATTCTCTCCCCCACTAGAATGTAACGCATCATCTATTTTCGTCAACCTTTTGTCTCCTCTTTCACACACACACTCTGATGTAATTATCCCCTTATCGTTTGAATTTACAATTAAACATGCGGTACTATACAGACTCGCCTTTTCTTTTTCATCCTGGCTGTTACATACTAAAGAAGAACTGTAGGTCCACATGAATATAACGTTCATGCATAAATACATATTTCATTGAAATATTGAATGTGCCATGGCAGCCAGAACTCATGTTAATGAGGTGAGTGAAATTACCCACCAAAAAAAGAGCCTTGTTCCTAGGTTTTTATGTAGAGAGCAGACATAACAGTACTGTTGATGTTCAGCTGTCTGAGAGTTCTCTGCCATAAGATATTATTCTGCGTAATCTGCCATAAAATATTATTCTGCGTAATCTGCCATAAAATATTATTCTGCGTAATCTGCCATAAAATATTATTCTGCGTAATCTGCTATAAGATATTACTCTGGGTAAATGCCTAACGCTGTACAAAAAAAAAAAGAACGCGATGTGAAAATGAAAGTAACTCCCTAACATCTTGGATTGTGCATGGTCTGATACACGTGACATAAATATCTATGGTGTTTACGTGGGCTCAGGCTGTTTTCCTGTTTTATAACAACATCCACGTGGGAGTAGACAAGAGGAGGTGAAGGACACGGTCAGTTGACTGAGTATCACCGGAGCGAGACTGAGTATCACCGGAGAGCGACGACAACATAACACCAAGCTGCACCAAATACACACACACACACGTGTAAACACACACACACACACACACACACACTGGATAAACTTTTCTGGGTAAGCCAAGAAAACAACCAAAATCAACAAGATAAATTGTTATCTGTCTAAGATTTAAGGAAACCAGAACAGACAAAAAACAGACACCTTTTAAACACAATCAATTAATTCTAAACCCATTGGTGTAGTCTAAACTTCCCTGAGAGCTTCCTATTAGTGCTGTTGTTAAAGAGTGGTATTGTGGAGTCCACAGGTTCAGATGGAGAGCAAATGCTGTCATAAAAGACATGATGTTTGTTACCATGGCAACGTCATAAAGACCTGCGTTTGAATGCTGGGGCTGTAATCACAGGCCTGTTGTGTGCTGTCCCTAATGCTTCCATCCAGAGCTCGTCTGGAAATTAAAGGGCCACTGCTAAATAAAACTAGTCTCACAGCGCACTGTGGACACAACAGTTTTTTTCCATCGTCTAGCCAACTCACTCCTCTTTCACGAGTCACATATCAACAGTTGTCATTTATATCACTGTAGTACATAGTGCCACCACAATGAGTGGTGCTGATTTTCTACAGGAGCAACAGATTGTCATAGTTGCTATGCCAATTAAGAGTATTTCTCTGCTCTGAGAAACAGCTAGACAGATTATTGTAGTATAGCCACTGAATCTGCTTCCAATACGTTCTCTGACCAGACATGTTTAGCCTTCCTTGAAATCCCTCCATTCATGGGTAATATTTTACTAACCACAATGTCACTACTTCTTTAAATGTACCAAAATGTTCCAATTGTGTTTTGTAAATCATTGTGTGTCAGGCTACACTCAAATCCAAACCATAAAGATGAATATCACTCTACATCAGTCTCAAGGTTTTGGGAATCTTTTGAACTGTTTCCTACTAAATTATGTATGAAAGTATTTATTTATTATTTATTTTTTTGTAGTTTTTTGATCTCTCTACCAGAGACAAAATGTCTTCATTGGACATTAGAGTCATGTCAGCGTGAACAGCGATAATATGACTGTAATACTCAATTAAGGTAAAGGGAATGTCTACTGCTATCTCTGCACATGCAGACGCTACACAGCAAATTACTTCAGCAAACATCGTGACTGTATCTCTCTCACACATCACTAACAAGCCCGGAGTAAGAAGGGAACAGAACAGAAATTCAAGACCAAAACGTTTTTTGTTTTTTTATGTGTTTATGTATTATTTTATGAGAGAAAAAAAGAAAAGAACAGGGGTATTGTATCATGATTTTGTCAACAAATATCAAATAAGTAATCCTCAGACTTCTCAAGACACAAATGCTGATTTTTCTTCTGTGAAGTGCCAAACAGTATGTACCAACATGAGAATAAACATGTTTTCTAGATTAACACTGCCACCCTGAGGTTAGACAAGCAACCACGGGTAATCAGGACTGCCCTTGTCAAATCAAATCAAATTTTATTGGTCACATACACGTGTTTAGCAGATGTTATTACAGGGTGTAGCGAAATGCTTGTGTTTCTAGCTCCAACAGTGCAGTAATATCTAGCAAGTAATATCTAACAGTGTCACAACAATACACACAATACACACAAATCTAAAGTAAAATAATGGAATTAAGAATATATACGTATTTGGACGAGCAATGTCAGAGCGGCATAGACTAAAATACAGTAGAATAGAATACAGTCTATACATATGAGATGAGTAATCCAAGATATGTAAACATTATTAAACTGACTAGTGTTCCATTATTAAAGTGGCCAGTGATTTCAAGTCTGTGAATATCGGGCAGCAGCCTCTAAGGTGCTAGTGATGGCTATTTAACAGTCTGATGGCCTTGAGATAGAAGCTGTTTTTCAGTCTCTCGGTCCCAGCTTTGACGCACCTGTACTGACCTCGCCTTCTGAATGATAGCGGGGTGAACAGGCAGTGGCTCGAGTGGTTGTTGTCCTTGATGATCGTCTACATTGAAATCTGTTTGTATGCAGCTTCAACAGCAATGAAATCTGCCTCTTGTACACAAATCGTACTTGTACTGACTACAATATTGTCTCCATTTATGTTAAATCCTGTCCCCTTTAACAATTTGTCACAAATATCTTCAAGCTTTTGGGCGAATAATGTAGAATGATTTATCTGGTTCTGTCGTTGGGAGGATTTCAGAAGATGGGGACGAGGAGTGGTTTGATGTGGTATAGACAGGTTGGTTGTTTAGCAACAAACAGATTTTCCGCAACTATAAAGCAAACAGACGGGTTCCGTTAGATTGTTGACAACATCTAAACTATTTAGTCTCCAACGTTATTGAAAACAGATATATAATTTTGACAATGAGCACTTGTTGTCTGTCAAATACATTGTTACAGTTGTTGGTTAGCTACAGGCAGACAGGCAGACAGACAGACAGACAGGCATGTCTGTCTGTCTGTCTGCTGTCTGTTTATCCGTCTGTCTGTCTGCCCGCCTGCCCGCCTGTCTGTCTGTTAATCCATCTGCCTGGTAGGTAGACAGACAGACAGACAGACAGGAGACAAGATGGACAGACAGGCAGACAGATGGCCAGACAATCAGAAAGGCATATAGATAGATATGCCTGCCTGCCTGCCTGCCTGCCTGCCTGCCTGCCTGTCTGTCTGTCTGTCTGTCTGTCTGTCTATCTATATGCCTTTCTGATTGTCTGGCCATCTGTCTGTCTGCCTGTCTGTCCATCTGTCTCCTTTGTCTGTCTGTCTGTCTGTCTGTCTGTCTGTCTGTCTGTCTGTCTGTCTGTCTGTCTGTCTGTCTGTCTGTCTGTCTGTCTGTCTGTCTGTCTGTCTGTCCTTGTCTGTCTGTCTACCTACCTGCCTGCTGCCTGCCTAACTGCTGCCTGCCTGCCTGTTTGTCTGGCCATCTGTCTGTCTGCCTGTCTGTCCATCTGTCTCCTGTCTGTCTGAGTCTGTCTGTCTGTCTGTCTGTCTTTGTATATCAATAAATAACACATCAGCAGAGGGCGCTGTTGTATATCATAACTAGTTCTACCACAGCTGATGTAACCTCAACCCTAACCAGTGTTTAACATGCTCTCTCCATCCTCAGGTTAACCTGGCAGTGTTATCATGCTCTCTCCATCCTCAGGTTAACCTGGCAGTGTTTAACAGGCTCTCTCCATCCTCAGGTTACCTGGCAGTGTTTAACAGGCTCTCTCCATCCTCAGGTTAACCTGGCAGTGTTTAACATGCTCTCTCCATCCTCAGGTTAACCTGGCAAGTTTAACAGGCTCTCTCCATCCTCGGTTAACTGGCAGTGTTTAACAGGCTCTTTCCATCTCATCGGTTAAGGCAGTGTTTAACATGCGCTCTCCATCCTCAGGTTAACCTGGCAGTGTTTAACATGCTCTCTCCATCCTCAGGTTAACTTGGCATGTTTTAACATGCTCTCTCCATTATCAGGTTAACCTGGCAGTGTTTAACATGCTCCTCCATCCTCAGGTTAACCTGGCAGTGTTTAACATGCTCTCTCCATCCTCAGGTTAACCTGGCAGTGTTTACATGCTCTCTCCATCCTCAGGTTAACCTGGCAGTGTTTAACATGCTCTCTCCATCCTCAGGTTAACCTGGCAGTGTTTAACATGCTCTCTCCATCCTCAGGTTAACCTGGCAGTATTTAACAGGCTCTCTCCATCCTCAGGTTAACCTGGCAGTGTTTAACAGGCTCTTCCATCCTCAGGTTAAGCTGGCAGTGTTTAACATGCGCTCTCCATCCTCAGGTTAACTGGCAGTGTTTAACATGCCTCTCTCCATCCTCAGGTTAACCTGGCAGTGTTTAACATGCTCTTCTTCCATCCTCAGGTTAACCTGGCAGTGTTTAACATGCTCTCTCCATCCTCAGGTTAACCTGCAGTGTTTAACATGCTCTCTCCATCCTCAGGTTAACTTGGCAGTGTTTAACATGCTCTCTCCATCCTCAGGTTAACCTGCAGTGTTTAACATGTCTCTCATCCTCAGGTTAACCTGGCAGTGTTAACATGCTCTCTCCATCCTCAGGTTAACTCTGGCAGTGTTTAACAGCTCTTCTCCACTCAGGTTAACCTGGCAGTGTTTAACATGCTCTCTCCATCCTCAGGTTAACCTGGCAGTGTTTAACAGGCTCTCTCCAATCCTCAGCGTTAAACTGCAAGTGTTTAACATGCTCTCTCCATCCTCAGGTTAACCTGGCAGTGTTTAACAGGCTCTTTCCATCTAGGTTAACATGGCAGTATTTAACAGGCTCTCTCCATCCTCAGGTTAACATGGCAGTGTTCATTTATTTAACAGACTAAAATAGTCCTTGTACATAGTCCTCATAGAGGTACTTACCTGCATGTAGAGAGCTGTAGTCCTGCCATCCAGTAGGTCCCCTAAGGGATGGTTGATGGTTACATGAGTGCACTGTGCTGTTTTGTTCCATGGGGCTAGACACTAGGAGATAGGCCTATATGTCTCATTTGTCACATTACACCAGCACAATTCATACCCCCCCCCCCCCCCCCCCCAGCTCTTCCTGTTCCACAGTGAGATATGAAACCTTGGAGTTGAGATTTACAAAGTTGCTGTGGGGGAACCAGTGCCAAAAAACTTTGGACTTCCTTTATGTGGGCTGAGTCATCTTTTCTGACTTTGTTGGGTAACAAACTGCACACAACTTACAGTCCTCAATCAAATAAACCTCTTATGTATGCCCTCTGACATGTCAATAATCAGCCTACACTGCCAATTGTATTTTTATTTAACCAGGCAAGTCAGTTAAGAACAAATTCTTATTTCAAATGACAGTATAGGAACAGTGGGTTCCTTGTTCAGGGGCAGAACAACATATTTTTACCTTGTCAGCTCAGGGATTTGATCTAGCAACCTTTCAGTTACAGGCCCAACGCTTTAACTACTAGGCTACCTGTACGTGTGAAAGAGTTATTCAACAGACCATGAGGTAGCCAAATACTCCAAAAGAAATACAACATTTTGCCTTTGGTATTCATATCAGAGTTTTCCTTTGAACTACATATGAATTTAGTTGATATGTTATTGTTATAAAAATCAAACATCAGACATTTGTTTGGAACAAATTCATAATTACTGCAAGCTTTCTATGTGGTCTCTGTTTGGTTATGTTTCTCATAGGAACCCTACTAGGAGAACAGTCTATGGCAGATGAGCCTTCATCACTGGCGTACAGCGCTCATTATCACACAGTGCTGGGCACTTTCTTACGGCTCTACATGATTCTCTGCTATATGTAACAGCACATAACATTTGTTTAACAGAATAGCCCTCAGCGACAGAGACACGCGGAAGCTCGGGTTTGTGGATCTCAGACCACGTGGGCCCTCATTGGTATTTGGCAAAAGCCGCAGCTACTCTTCCTGATTGTGAGTCATCAATCACTTTCCGAGTAATTTGTTTGTGACTGCTTTATGGTGGACAGCGCTGTGTTCCCAGGCGGAGGTACAGAGTGCGCTCAGGGTCATGGAAGACTTGATAATATATGAAATCTGTCTCAAGCCATGCCTCATGGTGCCTCACGTAGTGTAGTGCAACGTATTCCCCTTCCCCATCGGACGTACATGATTTATCTGTGTAGTATCTGCCTCAAAGGAAAAACAAAACAACACACACACACACACACACAGGTGTGCACAAGGACACGGACACACACACACACACACACACGTGTAATAATGAATATTCAATCAAAGTCATTAAAAATGGTGTGTAAACACTACATTAATGCATGCTGTAAATCAAGCTAATGGTTTGCTTATGATGTTGCAACAAACATCAATGGTAATGTATTCACAGATTGTAGAGGGATGACAGGGTTCTGTTCATACTAAGGGCCCTCAATATGCACTGAGTACAAATCCCTGAAGCCCACAGAAACACAAACGTTATTACAAATCAGACCCAAATTATGATGCGCCACAATACATGTATTTTTATACTGGTTTTAAAATGCAGCATGACATCTGCCATTGGTGTTTTTGCCTGGCTCCTTTCCTCTCATGTGAATAACGATGGATAGCCACCAAAAACCTATATTTTTTCACTTTATAAATTCGTTTTAATAATTTGGCACTACTTTAACTAAAATGAAAAACAAAAATCCAATCAAAACTTGTTGTATTATTAATGAATATGATTCGTTGTTTTAGGAGACCTGACGATGCAAAAAGTTTCACCTTTTTGTTTGTTGATATGTATTTGTTAATAAAAAAACATACACATGGTAGTTATAAAATTATAGTTATAAAATGTTACATACTTGAATAACAAGGAAGGAATATAGCAACACATGGTATAACACCATGATATAACACATGGTTATACACAGTGGTATATAACACATGGTATAACACATGGTATAACACATGTATAACCACATGGTATAACACATGGTTATAACACCATGGTATAACACATGGTATAACACATGTTATAACACATGTTAAACACATGGTATAACACATGGTATAAACACATGGATAACACATGGTATAACACATGGTATAACACAGTATAACACATGTATGTAACACATGGTATAACACATGGTATAACACATGGTGATAACACATGTTATAAACATGGTATAACACATTGTATAACACATGGTATAAAACACATGGTATAACACATGTTATAACACATGTATAACACATGGTATACAATGGTAAACACATGTATAACACATGGTATAACACATGGTTAACACATGGTATAACACATGGTTATAAACACATGTATAACACATGTTATAACACATGGTATAACACATGGTATAACACATGGTATAAAACACTGGTGTAAACACCATGGTATAACCACATGGGTATAACACATGGTATAACACATGTTATAACACATGTTATAACACATGGTATAACACATGGTGTATAACACATGGTATAACACATGGTATAACACATGTTTACACATGGTATAAACATGGTATAACACATGTATAACACATGTATAACACATGGTAATAACATATGGTAAACACATGTTATAACACATGGTATAACACATGTTATAACACATGGGTAACACATGGTTATAACACATGGATAACACATTGGTATAACACATGGTGTAACACATGGTATAACACATTGTATAACAATGGTATAACACATGTTATAACACATGGTGTAACACATGTTAATAACACATGGTATAACACATGGTGTAACACATGTTATAACACATGTATAACAAAAGATATAACACATGTTATTTTTTAATTTTGTTATTTATTATTTTTATTTTTATTTTTGTTTATTTTTTATTTTATTATTATTATTATTATTTTTATTTTTTTTTATTTTTTTACCGTTATTTTACCAGGTAAGTTGACTGAGGACACGTTCTCATTTGCAGCAACGACCTGGGAATAGTTACAGGGAGAGGAGGGGGATGAATGAGCCAATTGTAAACTGGGGATTATTAGGTGACCGTGATGGTTGAGGGCCAGATTGGGAATTTAGCCAGGACACCGGGGTTAACACCCTACTCTTACGATAAGTGCCATGGGATCTTTAATGACCTCAGAGAGTCAGGACAACCCGTTTAACGTCCCATCCGAAAGACGCACCCTACACAGAGCAGTGTCCCCAATCACTGCCCTGGGGCATTGGGATCTTTGTTAGACCAGAGGAAGAGTGCCTCCTACTGGCCCTCCAACACCACTTCCAGCAGCACCTGGTCTCCCATCCAGGACTGACCAGGACCAACCCTGCTTAGCTTCAGAAGCAAGCCAGCAGTGGTATGCAGGGTGGTATGCTGCTGGCATAACACATGGTATAACACATGTTGTAACACATGGTATAAAACATGGTATAACACATGTTATAAACACATGGTATAACACATGGTAAACACATGTTTATAACACATGGTGTAAAACATGTTATAACACATGGTATAACACATGGTATAAAACACATGGTATAACACGTGGTATAACACGTGGTAAAACACATGTTATAACACATGTATACACATGGTATAAAACATGGTATATATATGGTATAACACATGGTATAACACATGGTATAACACATGTTATAACACATGGTATAACACGTGTGTAAACCATGTTATAACACGTGTATAACACATGTTATAACACATGGTGTAACACATGGTAAAACACATGGTATACACATGGTATAACACATGGTATATATAATGGTATAACACATGGTATATATAATGGTATAACACATGTATAACACATGGTGATAACACATGTTATAACACATGTATAACACATGGTATACACATGTATAACTGCACATGGTGTAACACATGGTATAACACATGGTATAACACATGGTATAACACATGGTATAACACATGGTATAACACATGGTATAACACATGGTGTAACACATGTTATAACACATGTTATAACACATGGTATAACACATGGTATAACACATAATTATTCTAGCTGCCTGGAACACGGTCTGGTTTCATAAACGCAAAGGTTTAGGGTGAAATGAAGATGATGAGGCAGGTGCACTGCACCAGTAGTAACTACCAATTATGAATAATCCAGCACCCCAAAAATCGAATCACATGCAAATAATCATATTTGTCACATGCGCCGAATACAACATGTGTAGACCTTACTGTGAAATGCTTACTTACAAGCCCTTAACCAACAGTGCAGAGTTAAGAAAATATTTACCAAATAAACAAAAGTAAAAAAAATTAATAGAATGTAACACAATAAAATAACAATAACCAAGCTTCCTGGATGGCAGCAAGCTTGGCCCCAGTGATGTACTGGGCCGTACGCACTACCCTCTGTAGCGCCTTATGATCAGATTCCGAGCAGTTGCCATACCAGGCGGTGATGTAACTGGTCAGGATGCTCTTGATGGTGCAGCTGTATAACTTTTTGAGGATCTGGGGACTCATGCCAAATCTTTTCACTGTCCTGAGGGGGAAAAGGTGTTGTCGTGCCCTCTTCACAAATCAAATCAAATTTTATTGGTCACACACACACGGTTAGCAGATGTAATTGTGAGTGTAGTGAAATGCTTCTAGATCTGACAGTGCAGTAGAATCTAACAGGTAATATCTAACAATTCCACAACAAAACCTAATATCTAACAAATTCCACAACAAAACCTAATACACACAATCTAGTAAAGGAATGGGATGAGAATATATAAGTATAAAATATATGGATGAGCAGTGACAGAGCAGCTAAGATGCAATAGATAGTAATGAATAGATAGTGAAGGACACAGTATACAGTATATACATATGAGATGAGTAATGCGAGATATGTAAACATTCTGAAAGCGGAATTATTAAAGTGACTAGTTTTCCATTTATTAAAGTGGCCAATGATATCAAGTCTGTAGGTAGGCAGCCGCCTCTCTATGCTAGTAGTGGCTGTTTAACAATCTGATGACCTTGAGATAGATAGAAGCTGTTTTTCAATCTCTTTGTCCCAGCTCTAATGCAGCTGTACTGACCTCGCCTTCTGGATTGAAGTGGAGTGAACAGGTAGTGGCTCGTGTGGTTATTGTCCTTGATGATCTTTTTTGCCTTCCTGTGACATCGGGTGTTGTAGGTATCCTGGAGGGCAGGTAGTTTGCTCCCGGTGATGATTTGTGCAGACCACACCACCCTCTGGAGAGCCGTGCGGTTGTGGGCGGTGCAGTTGCCGTACCAGGCGGTGAAACAGCCCGACAGCATGTTCTCAATTGTGCACCTGTAAAGGTTAGTGAGGGTTTTCGGTGACAAACCCAATTTTTGCAGCCTCCTGATATTGAGGAGGCGCTGTTGCGCCTTCTTCACCACACTGTCTGTGTAGTGTTGTCTGAAAACTTGATTAATGAGTTGGAAGCGTGTATGGTCAAACAGCCGTGGGTGAACAGGGAGTACAGGAGAGGGCTGAGAACGCACCCTTGCGGGGCCCCAGTGTTGAGGATCAGCGGAGTGGAGATGTTGTTTTCAACTTCACCACCTGGGGGCGGCCCGTCAGGAAGTCCAGGATCCAGTTGCACAGGACGGGGTCGAGACCCAGGGTCTCAAGCTTAATGATGAGTTTGGAGGGCACTATGGTGTTGAATTTTTTATTATTTAACCTTTATTTAACCAGGTAGACCAGTTAAGAACAAGTTTTCATTTACAACTGCGACCTGGTCAAAATAAAGCAAAGTAGTGCGACAAAAAACAACAACACAGAGTAACACATGGGATAAACAAAAGTAGAGTCAATAACACAATAGGAAAATCTATATACAGTGTGTGCAAATGGAGTAAGGAGGTAAGGCAATAAATAGGCCAATACTAGCGAAGTAATTACAATTTAGCAAATTAACATTGGAATGATAGAAGTGCATGTAGAAATACCGGTGTGCAAAAGAGGTAAAAAAGTTAATAAAAACAGTATGGGGATGAAGTAGTTGGATGGACTATCTACAGATGTGCTGTGTACAGCTGCAGCGATCGGTAAGCTGCTCAGATAGCTGATGCTTAAAGTTAGTGAGGGAGATATAAGTCCCCAACTTCAGCAATTGTTGCAATTAGTTGCAGTCATTGGCAGAAGAGAACTGGAAGGCAGCCAAAGGAGGTGTTGGCTTTGGGGATGACCAGTGAGATATACCTGCTGGAACGCGTGCTACGGATGGGTGTTGTTATGGTGACCAGTGAGGTGAGATAAGGCGGAGCTTTACCTAGCAAATACTTATAAATGACCTGGAGCCAGTGGGTCTGGCGACGAATATATAGCGAGGGCCAGCCGACGAGAGCATACAGGTCGCAGTGGTGGGTGCTATATGGGGCTTTGGTGACAAAACGGATGGCACTGTGATAGACTGCATCCAGTTTGCTGAGTAGAGTGTTGGAGGCTATTTTGTAAACGACATCGCCGATGTCGAGGATCGGTAGGATAGTCAGTTTTACGAGGGTATGTTTGGCAGCGTGAGTGAAGGAGGCTTTGTTGCGAAATAGGAAGCCGATTCTAGATTTAATTTTGGATTGGAGATGCTTAATGTGAGTCTGGAAGGAGAGTTTACAGTCTAGCCAGACACCAAGGTATTTGTAGTTTTCCACATATTCTAAGTCAGAACCGTACAGAGTAGTGATGCTAGTTGGGCGGGTAGGTGGGGGCAGCGATCGGTTGAAGAGCATGCATTTAGTTTTACTAGCGATTAAGAGCAGTTGGAGGCCACGGAAGGAGTGTTGTATGACATTGAAGCTCATTTGGAGGTTTGTTAAGACAGTGTCCAAAGAAGGGCCAGATGTATACAGGATGGTGTCGTCTGCGTAGAGGTGGATCAAGGAATCACCTGCAGCAAGAGCGACATCATTGATATATACAGAGAAAAGAGTCGTCTCGAGAATTGAACCCTGTCGTATCCCCATAGAGACTGCCAGAGGTCCAGACAACAGACAACAGGCCCTCCAATTTGTCATTTGAGAAACAAAGGCTGTTGAGTCTGCCGATAAGAATACGGTGATTGACAGAGTCGAAAGCCTTGGCCAGGTCAATGAAGACGGCTGCACAGTACTGTCTTTTATCGATGGCGGTTATGATATCGTTTAGTACCTTGAACGTGGCTGAGGTGTACCCGTGACCAGCTCAGAAACCGGATTGCACAGCGGAGAAGGTACGGTTGGATTTGAAATGGTCAATAACTGTTTGTTAACTTGGCTTTTGAAAACTTTAGAAAGGCAGGGCAGGATGGATATACAGTGGGGAGAACAAGTATTTGATACACTGCCGATTTTGCAGGTTTTCCTACTTACAAAGCATGTAGAGGTCTGTAATTTTTATCATGGGTACACTTCAACTGTGAGAGACGGAATCTAAAACAAAAATCCAGAAAATCACATTGTATGATTTTTAAGTAATTAATTTGCATTTTCTTGCATGACATAAGTATTTTGATACATCAGAAAAAGCAGAAGTTTAATATTTGGTAAGAAACCTTTGTTTGCAATTACAGAGATCTACGTTTTCCTGTAGTTCTTGACAGGTTTGCACACACTGCAGCAGGGATTTTGGCCCACTCCTCCATACAGACCTTCTCCAGATCTTCAGGTTTCGGGGCTGTCGCTGGGCAATACGGACTTTTAGCTCCCTCCAAAGATTTTCTATTGTGTTCAGGTCTGGAGACTGGCTAGGCCACTCCAGGACCTTGAGATGCTTCTCACGGAGCCACTCCTTAGTTGCCCTGGCTGTGTGTTTTGGGTCGTTGTCATGCTGGTAGACCCAGCCACGACCCATCTTCAATGCTCTTACTGAGGGAAGGAGGTTGTTGGCCAAGATTTCGCGATACATGGCCCCTCCACTCCCCTCAATATGGTGCAGTCGTCCTGTCCCCTTTGCAGAAAAGCATCCCCAAAGAATGTTTCCACTCCATGCTTCACGGTTGGGATGGTGTTCTTGGGGTTGTACTCTCCTTCTTCTTCCTCCAAACACGAGAGTGGAGTTTAGACCAAAAAGCTCTATTTTTGTCTCATCAGACCACATGACCTTCTCCCATTCTTCCTCTGGATCATCCAGATGGTCATTAGCAACTTCAGACGGGCCTGGAAATGCGCTGGCTTGAGCAGGGGGACCTTGCGTGCGCTGCAGGATTTAATCCATGACGGCGTAGTGTGTTACTAATGGTTTTCTTTGAGACTGTGGTCCCAGCTCTCTTCAGGTCATTGACCAGGTCCTGCCGTGTAGTTCAGGGCTGATCCCTCACCTTCCTCATGATCATTGATGCTCCACGAGGTGAGATCTTGCATGGAGCCCCAGACAAGGGTGATTGACCGTCACTTGCACTTCTTCCATTTTCTAATAATTGCGCCAACAGTTGTTGGCTTCTCACCAAGGCTGCTTGCCTATTGTCCTGTGGCCATACCAGCCTTGTGCAGGTCTACAATTGTATCCCTGATGTCCTTACACAGCTCTCTGGTCTTGGCCATTGTGGAGAGGTTGGAGTCTGTTTGATTGAGTATGTGGACAGGTGTCTTTTTACAGGTAACGAGTTCAAACAGGTGCAGTTAATCAGGTAATGAGTGGAGAACAGGAGGGCTTCTAAAAAAAAAACTAACAGGTCTGTGAGAGACGGAATTCTTACTGGTTGGTAGGTGATCAAATACTTATGGCATGCAATAAAATGCAAATTAATTACTTAAAAATCATACAATGTGATTTTCTGGATTTTTGTTTTAGATTCCGTCTCTCACAGTTGAAGTGTCCTATGATAAAAATTCAGACCTCTACATCCTTTGTAAGTAGGAAAACCTGCAAAATCAGCAGTGTATCAAATACTTGTTCTCCCCACTGTAGGTCTGTAACAGTTTGGGTCTAGTGTCACCCCCTTTGAAGAGGGGGATGACCGCGGCAGCTTTCCAATCTTTAGGAATCTCAGACGATACGAAAGAGAGGTTTGAACAGACTAGTAATAGGGGTTGCAACAATGGCGGCAGATCATTTTAGAAAGAGAGGGTCCAGATTTTCTAGCCCAGCTGATTTGTACGGGTCCAGGTTTTGCAGCTCTTTCAGAACATCAGCTATCTGGATTTGGGTGAAGGAGAAGCTGGGAAGGCTTAGGCAAGTCACTGCGGGGGGTGCGGAGCTGTTGGCTGGGGTTGGGGTAGCCAGGTGGAAAGCATGGCCAGCCGTAGAGAAATGCTTATTGAAATTCTCGATTATCGTGGATTTATCAGTGGTGACAGTGTTTCCTAGCCTCAGTGCATTGGGCAACTGAGAGGAGGTAATCTTATTCCCCATGGACTGTACGGTGTCCCAGAACCTTTTGGAGTTAGAGCTACAGGATGCAAATTTCTGTTTGAAAAAGCTAAGCTTTGCTTTCCTAACTGACTGTGTGTATTGGTTCCTGACTTCCCTGAAAAGTTGCATATCGCGGGGACAATTCGATGCTAGTGCAGTATGCCACAGGATGTTTTGTGCTGGTCGAGGGTGTCAGGTCTGGAGTGTACCAAGGCTATATCTGTTCTTCGTTCAATTTTTTTTTTAAAGGGGAATGCTTATTTAAGATGGTGAGGAAATTACTTTTAAAGAACAACCAGGCATCCTCTACTGACGGGATGAGGTCAATATCCTTCCAGGATACCTGGGCCAGGTCGATTAGAAAGGCCWGCTCGCAGAAGTGTTTTAGGAAGCGTTTGACAGTGATGAGGGGTGGTCGTTTGACCACGGACCCATAACGGATGCAGGCAATGAGGCAGTGATCTCTGAGATCCTGATTGAAAATAGCAGAGGTGTATTTGGCGGGCAAGTTGGTCAGGATAATATCTATGAGGGTACCCATGTTTACAGATTTAGGGTTGTACCTGGTGGGTTCCTTGATAATTTGTGTGAGATTGATGGCATCTAGTTTAGATTGTAGGACGGCCGGGGTGTTAAGCATATCCCAGTTTAGGTCACCTAACTGAACGAACTCTGAAGATAGATGGGAGCGATCAATTCACATATGGTGTCCAGGGCACAGCTGGGAGCTGAAGTGTAGTCAATGAACAGCATTCTTACATACTGTAGGTATTCCTCTTGTCCAGATGGGATAGGGCAGTGTGCAGTGTGATGGCGATTGCATCGTCTGTGGACCTATTGGGCGGTATGCAAATTGGGTGGGTCTAGGGTAACAGGTAGGGTGGAGGTGATATGATCCTTGACTAGTCTCTCAAAGCACTTCATAATGAGTGCTATGGGGCAATAGTCATTTAGTTCAGTTACCTTAGCTTTCTTGGGAACAGGAATAATGGTGGCCCTCTTGAAGTATGTTGGGACAGCAGACTGGGGTAGGGATTGATTGAATATGTCCGTAAACACACAAGCCAGCTGGTCTGCGCATGCTCTGAGGATGCGGCTAGGGATGCAGTCTGAGCCGGCAGCCTTGTGAGGGTTAAAACATTTAAATGTTTTACTCACGTCGGCCACAGAGAAGGAGAGCCCACAGTATTTGGTAGAGGGCCGTGTCAGTGGCACTGTAATGTCCTCAAAGCGAGCAAAGAAGTTGTTTAATTTGTCTAGGAGGAAGTCGTCCATGTCCGCGACAGGGCTGGTTTTCTTTTTGTAATCCGTGATTGTCTGTATACCCTGCCACATATGTCTTGTGTTTGAGCCGTTGAATTGCGACTCCACTTTGTCTCTATAGTGACGCTTTGCTTGTTTGATTGCCTTACGAAGGGAATAACTACACTGTTTGTATTCGGTCATGTTTCCAGTCGCCTTGCCATGATTAAATGCGATGGTACGTGCTTTCAGTTTAGCGCGAATACTGCCATTAATCCACGGTTTCTGGTTAGGGAAGGTTTTAATAGTCACAGTGGGTACAACATCTCCTATACACTTCCATATAAACTCGCTCACGAGTCAGCGTATACGTCAATGTTACTGTCTGAGTGAACCCGTAACATATTTCCTAGTCCACGTGATCGAAGCAATTTTGAAGCGTGGAATCCGATTGAGCAGACCAGTATTGCACGGGCGCTTCCTGTTTTAGTTTCTGCCTATAGAAGGGGAGCAACAAGATGGAGTCATGGCCAGATTTGCCAAAAGGAGGGTGGGGAAGGCCTCGTATGCATCGCGGAAGTTATAGTAGCAGTGGTCGAGTGTGTTACTTGCTCGTGTACTGCAATCGATATGCTGATAGTATTTAGGTAGCCTTTTTCTCAGATTAGCTTTGTTAAAATCCCCAGCTACAATAAATGCAGGCTCAGGATATATGGTTTCCAGTTTGCATAACATCCAGTGAAGTTCCTTGACGGCCGTCTTGGTATCCGCTTGCGGGGGGATACCCACGGCTGTGACAATAACCGAGGAGACTTCCCTTGGGAGATAATACATTGGATTGTGATGAATTCTAGGTCAGGTGAACAAAAGGACTTGAGGTCTTGAATGTTGTTACAATTACACCTTGAGTCATTAATCATGAAACATACACCCCGCCCTTCTTCTTACCAGAGAGAAGTTTGTTCCTGTCGGCGAAATGCACTGAAAATCCCGTTGGCTGTACGGACTCCGACAGCATGTCCCCAGCTAGCCATGTCGCTGTGAAACAGAGCATGTTACAATCCCGGATATCTCTTTGGAACGCAACTCTTGCCCTAATTTCGTCAACTTTGTTAACTAGTGACTGGACATTAGCGAGTAATACACTCGGAAGCGGTGGGTGGTGTCAGTGCTTCCGAAGCCTCACTAGAAGACCGCTCCGGCACCCTCTCTTCAGACGGTGTTGTTTTGGGTCGGCCTCTGGAATCTGTTCAAATGCCCTGGGAGGTGCAGACAAAGGATCCGCTTTGGGAAAGTCGTATTCCTGGTCGTAGTGCTGGTTGTGCTGGTAAGTTGACGTCTCTCTGATATCCAATAGTTCTTCCAGGCTGTACACTACCATTCAAAAGTTTGGGGTCACTTAGTAATGTCCTGGTTTTTGAAAGAAAAGCAAATTTTCGGTCCATTTAAACAACTTGATTTGAAATACAGTGTAGACACTGTTAATGTTGTAAATTACTATTGTATCTGGAAATGGCAGATTTTTTATGGATAATTATTTTCCAATGATTGCATGTTGGCCAATAGAACGGATGGCAGTGGGAGTACTCGCTCGCCTACAAATTCTCAGAAGGCAGCCCGACCTCCAACTCCTTTTTCTCCATCTTTTCTTCACGCAAATGACAGGGATTTGGGTCTGTTCCCGGGAAAGCAGTATATCCTTCGCGTCAGACTCGTCGGACTCGTTAAAGGAAAACTCTTCTTCCAGTTCGAGGTGAGTAATCGCTGTTCTGATGTCCAGAAGTAATTTTCGGTCATAAGAGATGGTAGCAGCAACATTATGTACAAAATAAGTTTAAAAAAAATAAGTTACAAACAATGTAACAAAACAAACAAAATAACGCAGTTGGTTAGGAGCACGTAAGACGTCAGCCATCCTCTCCGGCGCCATTTTTGTTCAAAAATAGTTGTTGGCTTTGATATCTTTATCAAAAATGTTTCATGTGTAAACAGTATGCTGCCCCAGGGAAGATGACTAGGCACATCTAATGTGTGGGGGTACAAACTAATAAACAGACAAAGCTGTAAAGGCAGACTATCAAAACATCCCCCATTTCATTCCGAGCCATTTCTATCAGTTATTTGGCTGGATGCTACAACAGTTGAGTTTGGAGACCTCAATTCTCATCTCTCAGTATATATCCCATGCATGACATGGGGGAAATTGTATATTTCATGCACAGGATGGTAATATGAACGTGAAGGAAAGACTGCATAATCTAGTTCACTGCTCAAACTGGATGAACATAGTGAGGAAAGGAAATAGTGACATTTAAGGGCTGGTTGTCAACAGCAGGGAGGGACACAGTTGGATGCTTTGGACTGTATTAACTAAGCTATTTAAACACTGTTCTTGTAATAATAGGCTACATTAACACAAAGCAAAGGGCCTAATAATGCTGAGTTGTGAATCACTATATCACATGGTCAACACTTGTTCAAGGTGAGATGCCCAAAATAGCATTTGTGAAATGTGAATACATTGCAGTGCACGTCATACCATTTTTATAGTAGTGGAGCCTGATGTAAGAAATTGTATTAGATATTGGTAACTTGTTTTAACAACTTCTCAACATTACCTATAAGTTGACACAACATACACATCCCCTCTTTCTCTTGGACATATGCTGGACACATAGGACATATACACGGCACCCACAATTCCCCTCCCCCATGACAATCACACAGACACACCCAACCCATGGTTGGACCTCAGGACAAAGAACTCTCAGGAACCAATGGAACGTGGACACCAGGCCTGATCAGGACTACCCAAGACCCAGATCGACCAATCGGAAGGCCGGACTCGCAGATCTACCTACTTTGCTTGTTGTCTATYTAGTACTGTACAWTTCTGGAAACTGGRCTCTTTCCCGGACGATTCACTAGGAGTCAGARAGAAAGAGCCTTGCTGCAAGATTTTACTAAGATATCTTTACATGTGATTAAACGGCCTTATTATAAAATTATCCACCTCGTCCTATTGTCTCCTCTTGTTCTCCTGTCAACAGTAAACGTTTTATCAACACTGACGGGGCTTATTCTTTCTCACGTTTTTGGTATTTGGGTATGGAGAAGAGGGGTAGGTACCTCAGAGGAATGTACACTATGTGATTATTTTCATGTGAAAAGTTAAATGGAGCCACATTTTTCAGTGTGCTGGTGGCATTGTGTCTTTACAGCTGCTTCTCCAACAAAACGGAGGAACCGTAAATCGCGGTTTCCCTGCTAGTCTCATTATTTTGTGAATAAACGAATGACGGTCCTCAGATTTAACCGCTCAGGGTGTGAAACATGGTAACACCAACTAATTACTGACCACGTTTGGACAGTATCCGTATCCATGCAGTGTAACGCCTTTTGGAGGTGTAACTGGGTAAGACGTCCATTTAATTGTGTATCTTTGCGTCTGTATTGCATTACGTAAATTACGTGACATTTCACAGACTTTGGTGGGTGAATGGAGGACACTTGCAAAATGTTAGAATTCGGTGTGCATATTATCTTTAGGTTTATCGTCATATGGTCGTATCCTATGCTCCTTGATAGTAGCTCATTGATTGAAGGCAGCAAATTGCAGGCTACTTGCTAAGAAATGCCAGGGAGGTGTATCTGTGTGCAGTATAAAAGTTGAGCGTAGTGACAGGTCAACCGATGATTCCTTTTTATGTTCATGAAAAATTTAGTAGTCAGGGTAACACCCTACAAACGGCAGTTATTGCAGGTGCGATCAAGGATTTTTACAGGATTCGTGTTTGTATGTGAAAGACAGAGAGAAAGATAGTGAGTGAGAGGGGGAGAGAGCGAGAGAGAGAGGGAGAGAGAGAGAGTGAGAGGGGGAGAGAGCGGGAGAGAGAGAGAGGCGGAGAGAGAGGGAGAGAGAGAGAGAGGGAGAGGGAGAGAGAGACAGAGCAATTCATCCAGGGAGACCGAATAAGCAACTTTGTTACCAGGCATAGCTTTGTCCTCCCGGCACAACGCGTAATGAAAAGAGAAATGCATTTGGCAGTTATGGTTGATCAGCATTTCTTTTCATCCTCTTTGGTGCATTAGAGGAGGCAAACGTGTTCATAATAAACAGGCGTCGTAGAACATTAGTAAGTCGTACAATGGAGCATACGTTGTCATACCGAACAAGGAACGTTCATATTTACCAGTGAGTGAGGTAAGAATTTCTAAATAGGATTATACTATGTAGATGTGACATGGGACTGTTTGCATTGTATGCTGATGCTACGTTTATGTGGCAATAACCATCATCTTTTTCCAAATAAGTGTATACATTGTTTTGATTGTTGGTTTTGAACATCAATGCTATTTGGTTGCCTATGACATGTTTTCCTTATTTTGATAATAATAATAATATGATAATAATTGAATAGTTAATGTTTTCACACTGGGCTGGAGTATGGACTATTGGTGGGCCCTTGTTCACTATTCATTTACATGATATGGTACTGACTGGTGTTAGTGGAGTTTAATTAATGTCAAGGTTTTTCATTTGGAATCCTGTTCTTTTTCTCCTTCAGTTAGTTTGGGTCATTCTGTGGCAACCAGAAGTCACCTTTGGGCAGGTGCTCTTCCTAATTACAGGCTGTTTGAGGACTCATGAGTATGAAGTTAAAGCATGTTTAGTCAGATGACCTCTTTGTCTTCTTCTTCTAGATTACTTCGGCAGCACAACAGTGTGAGTTTAGCCATCAACACAGGGATAATGCATCACTGGATTGTAATCCTATTGTTGGTGACTACATCAGTGGGCATCGTTGAGATGTTTGACAATTATGGAGAGATATGTCGAAGATTGTGTGCCTGTGAGGAGAAAGAGGGGATACTGACTGTGGGCTGTGAAAGTAGAGGAATAGTCGATCTCTCTGAAGTTAGCCCTGTGTACTTCACAACTTATCATTTACTGCTCACAGGGAACCTTTTGAAGAGGCTCTCCACCAATGACTTTGTTGAATACAATGGGCTTACAATATTGCATCTGGGCAACAATGACATATCCACAGTTGAATCAGGAGCTTTTAATGGACTTCAGGGATTAAAAAGATTACATCTCAACAATAACAAAATCGATGCCTTGACGGAAGATCTTTTCATTGGCCTTGAAAGTCTGGAATATCTTCAGCTAGACTACAATTCCATCGCCCATGTCGAGCGAAAAGCCTTCAGCAAACTGCGTCGTCTGGAGGTCCTGATTTTAAACGACAACATCATTTCTACTCTTCCCACTGACATTTTCCAACATGTCCCTTTGACTCACCTTGACCTGAGGGGGAATCAACTGAAACTGTTCCCTTATTCGGGTCTTTTGGAACACATGGACAGCATTATGGAATTACAACTAGAGGAGAACCCATGGAACTGCTCTTGTGAGCTGATTGCTCTAAAGGCCTGGCTCGAGAGCATATCCTACACCGCTTTAGTGGGTGACGTGGTCTGTGAGTTTCCATTCCGGCTTCATGGGAGAGATCTTGATGAAGTCTCTAAACAGGAACTGTGCCCCAGGAGAGCTATTGCAGAGTATGAGATGCGTCCCCGGGCACATCAGACCACTGATGCATACTTTAGGACCACACCAGCCTCAGTCACAGCCTCGTTCACATCCCGGTCAAGGCCCACCAAGGGACCTCGCCAGTCAGGCAAGTTAAAGTCAAAACCCACATCTCGCATTCCCTCCAATAAACCGCAAAACTACGGTCAAATCGTTTCATATCAAACCAAATCCCCAATGCCTTTGGACTGTCCTACTGCCTGTACGTGCAATCTCCAAATTTCAGACCTCGGTCTGAACGTTAACTGCCAAGAGAGAAAGATTGAGCACATCTCTGACTTAAATCCCAAACCCTACCATCCCAAAAAGATGTATCTCACAGGGAATTTTATCCCCGTGGTGCGGAGATCAGATTTCGTTGAAATGATTGGATTAGATTTGCTTCACCTTGGCAACAATCGGATCGCTCACATCCATGACAGAGCCTTTGGCGATTTAACACACTTACGCAGGCTGTACTTGAATGGGAATTTGATAGACCGTCTCACAGTCGATATGTTCTTTGGATTAGAGAGTCTGCAGTTCCTATATTTAGAATACAATGTCATTAGAGAAATTGTTTCAGACACCTTTCAGCATGTCTCCAACCTTCAGCTGCTCTTCCTGAATAATAACCTCCTGAAGACCTTACCCCAGGGAATCTTTAATGGGTTGACATTGGCCAGACTAAATCTTCGTAATAATCACCTCCGCAGTCTGCCTGTCAGTGGCGTGTTGGGTCAACTGACATCACTGGTGCAGGTAGACTTGTTCGAGAACCCCTGGGATTGCGGCTGCTCCGTCGTGAAGATGAAGATGTGGCTGGAACAGCTCAGCAGCGGCACGGTTGTGGACAATGTCATCTGTGGCTCCCCTAAGAGGCTGTTCGGGGAGGATATGCGATACATTAAGACAACTCCTTCCTGCCTTAATAACTCTGATATCCTTGCGTCCATGATCCCACCTTCAGAAGAATCTGTTCCCGGCAGCACCATCACCATAGAAACATCATTAGATTACGACACACAGATCAACAGTGTTCCTCTGTCTGTTACGATCCTTGCCTTGCTCCTGATGTTCATCGTTTCGGTGTTTGTCGCTGCAGGACTGTTTGCGGCTGTGAAGAAGAGACGTCAAAAGACACTAAATGAGCAGAATAACTCCATGAACGCGTGCATTAGTTCGCTGAACATGGAGTACGGTCTTTACAAAAAGGGATCTATTCCAAAAGTCAGGGCGTCTGCAGGGCATGTGTATGAGTACATCCCCTCTCCCACTGAACAAACGTGCAAAAACACAGTCTATAGCCCCACGGTGTATAGCCCCACGGTGTATAGGCCAATGGAGAACAAATCAGTGGATGGGCACAGAGACTTTGATCAGTTGAATGTGGCGTTTCTGAATAATCACTCGGAAGAAGAGGTGGGTATTAACGCAATAAGCGCCGAGTACGGTGTTAGTACTCCACTCAACAAACACTCCCCTTTACAAGACGATGTCCTAGACCCAGACAAGCCGTCACCCTACAGCAATACTTTACCATGCAGGCATACTGCCCATTCATCAAATCAGTATAACTCAGACTTTAATGTCAGACATCAATACACGCACCCAGAAAGCATACAGCAGACAATATTGTATTGCACAGCACCGAGTGCTGTTTATGTTGAACCGAACATAAGTGAGTACTGGGAACTGAAAGCCAAGCTTCATAGTGATCCCGACTACCTTGAAGTTCTTGAGAAACGTACCACGTTCACCCAGTTTTGAATGACTTGATTTTCTTCCTTGACTGGTTGAGTAATTGCTTGTTGCATTGGGGCAAGCTGTGCTCATGTTGGAAAAAATATGTGGATCTATCTTTTGAAACTATACAGACATGCAAAGGCTTCCCTTAACAGCGTAAAAGCAATAGGTATTCCGTTAGCTTGTTTATTCTGGATCAATTACAGTCTCGCTTTGAGAAACTTTTTTTTTTTTTTTAGTTATCCAATCTCTGTGCCAACAACTATGTAAATATGCAGTTTATGTATGCTTGTTGCAATTTTAAAAGTGAGATGCTCAACTGGCTTCTGTATGCATCATCATCAGCTATATGGCTAAACCATGTTTTTAAAAGATAAATGCATAATCTATACTTCGTAAGAGATATTTGGGGTGGTACAGTTTATAATTTTCAACAATTGTCTATTTTTATACAAGTATTTGAGGATGTAATTCTTCTTCTGTTTTTGTTTTTATGACTTTGCACTGATTGACAGGAACAGGTCAACAACGAATATGATGTCACTTTCTTATATATATATATATTGCATAGACTATGTAAATAACCATGGCCGTATAGCTATATGTTAAATTATTGCAGATATGTAACTACTGCATTGTGAAAAAGTTATGACATTTGGCATTATACCTGCATATTGCCACTTCTTTTTCCAGTTTGGAATCCTCAATCCTCAATTTCCCTATTTTCATATCCTTTAGAGTGATGAAATAAGTATTCACAGTGGGGGAGAGTGGGGTAAGTTGAGTTGACATTGGGGTAAGTTGAGAGACAATGGGGTAAGTTGAGGGGGCAGTGGGGTAAGTTAAGCCATTCTTTAGATTCAGCATCACTCCATCAAGGAATATATAGTATTATTTCTAACAAAAATACCTATATATATTTCAGGATGTTGTGTATCCCTGAAAATAATCAAAATTCATGTAAACATTACAGTTTTGAAAGCATAGCTTGTTCAGAAAAAGTGTTTTAGCAAAACTTACCCCGAGTATGGGGTAAGTTGAGCCACGGGACAGGATAAATTAAGCCGCGTACTGAATTAAATATTGCCACCACCTTTTTAAAGCCATGTCTGTCTTAATTTCCCAAACACAATTCAACACAATCACAATCGCTTTTTGTCTTTTAATTATTTTAATTTTCTTTTAACACAGGTTTAACACCTAAAAATCACTTTGTACTTGTTAAAACACTTTTAACATCCTGTTGTTACTTCATATCCCAGCGATAATGTCTTGCATTATGCCTAGGAAGAAAACACTTTAATTTGCTCAACTTGCCATTGGCTCAACTTACCCCATGGCCATTGGCTCAACTTACCCCATGGCCATTGGCTCAACTTACCCCAAGGCAAACATTTTGACTATATTAGCAAACACAGCTACAAGTATGCACTTTTATGCTAGGTTTATTGTTGTTCACCACTTTTTCCAATGTGGTTTCTTCCTTCAGAGACTCCATGAAATGATGACCTCTTCCTAAATATTTGGTCAAATGATTCACTTTGTGTATTGTTTCCTACAAACAAGGGTGGCTCAACTTACCCATTTGGCTCAACTTACCCCACTCTCCCCTATCGTTGTCAACAAATAAACTGAAATACATGTATTCCTCTTATCGCTAGACATAGCTCGATATAAAATGCATTCGGATGCAAAATAACTTCTGGTGACTGCCACTTTTAAATGTCAAACATGTTTGATCACTTAAATATATTTTTGGGGTATTACTGTAGAATGTAAATTTGAATTCATTTTTAGACATTTTTTGGTTATGGTCCAAGCTAGGGTTGCAAAATTCCAGTAACTTTCCCAAACATCCTGGTTGGAGTATTCCAGATTTCCTGCGTATTCCTGGAATAAATTAACCAGGATTTCTGTAAAACCTGTGAATTTTGGGAAAGGTAACATAATTTTTGCAACCCTAGACCTCTCATTTGACATTTTAACATACACTCTTATCCACAGCAACTAGGGTTAACTGCCTTGCTCAATGGCACATTGGCAGATTTTTCAGCTAGTCGACAAGGGGATTCAAACCAGTGAACTTTTTGGTTACTGGTCCAATGCTCTTAACCGCTAGGCTACCTGACTGTGGTCTATTACGTTATGATGTCTATTCAAAGCGTTGAAAAAATAATTGTGTAAAGATTAGTAAATGTAATGAAATTGACCATTCTCAAATCAGATCATCTAACATGCTTCGTAAAACAGCAGCAGTCGTAGACTAACAGTGAAATGCTTACCTATGGGCCCTTCTCAACAATGCAGAGAGAAAAATAATAGAAACATAATAACACAAGGACTAAATACAGATTGAGTAATGATAACTTGGCTATACACTGAGTGTACAAAACATTAGGAACACCTTCTCTTTCCATGACATAGACTGACCAGGTGAAAGCTTTGATCCCTTATTGATGTCACTTGTTAAATCCACTTCAATCATTGTAGATGAAGGGGAGGAGACAGGTTAAAGATGGATTTTTAAGTCTTGAGACAATTGAGACATGGATTGTTAATGTGTGCCATTCGGAGGGTGAATGGACAAGACAAAATATAGAAGTGTCTTTGAATGGGGTATGATAGTAGGTGCAAGGTTTGAGTGTGTCAAGAACTGCAACGCTGATGGATTTTTAACGCTCAACAGTTTCCCGTTTGTATAAGGAATGGTCCACCACCCACACAACTTTTATTTAACTAGGCAAGTCAGTTAAGAACAAATTCTTATTTACAATGACAGCCTACCCCGGACATCGCTGGGCCAATTGTGCGCCGCCCTATGGGACTCCCAATCATGGCCAGATGTGATTCAGCCTGGATTTGAACCAGTGCCTGTAGTGTTGCCTCTAGCACTGAGATGTAGGGCCTTAGACAGCTGCGCCCAACTTGACACAACTGTGGGAAGCATTGGAGTCAACATGGGCCGGCATCCCTTTGGAACGCTTTCGACACCTTGTAGAGTCCATGCCTCGACGAATTAAAGCTGTTCTGAGGGGTGCAACTCAATATTAGGAAGGTGTTCCTAATGTTTTGTATACTCAGTGTATACACAGGGTATCAGTACCGACTCGGTGTGCAGGGGATACAGCATGTGCCTCTGCACATCTAACAAGTAATATCCAACAGTTTCACAACATATACACGTAAATCGAAGTAAAGACTGGATTAATAATATATACATATAATCAGAGCGGCATTGGACTAAGATACAGTGGCATAGTATAGAATACAGTACATACAGTTGAAGTCGGAAGTTTACATACACCTTAGCCAAATACATTTAAACTCCGTTTTTCACAATTCCTGACATTTAATCCTAGTAAAAATTCCCTGTATTAGGTGAGTTAGGATCACCACTTTATTTTAAGAATGTGAAATGTCAGAATAATAGTAGAGAAAATTATTTATTTCAGCTTTTATTTCTTTCATCACATTCCCAGTGGGTCAGAAGTTTACATACACTCAATTAGTATTTGGTAGCATTGCCTTTAAATTGTTTAACTTGGGTCAAAAGTTTCGGGTAGCCTTCCACAAGCTTCCCACAATAAGTTGGATGAATTTTGGCCCATTCCTCCTGACAGCTGGTGTAACTGAGTCAGGTTTGTAGGCCTCCTTGCTCGCACATGCTTTTTCAGTTCTGCCCAGAAATGTTCTATGGGATTGAGGTCAGGGCTTTGTGATGGCCACTCCAATACCTTGACTTTGCTGTCCTTAAGCCATTTTGCCACAACTTTGGAAGTATGCTTGGGGTCATTGTCCATTTAGAAGACCCATTTGCGACCAAGCTTTAACTTCCTGACTGATGTCTTGAGATGTTGTTTCAATATATCCACATCATTTTCCTCCCTCATGATGCCATCTATTTTGTAAAGTGCACCAGTCCCTCCTGCAGCAAAGCACACCCACAACATGATGCTGCCACTCCAGTCTGGCTTTTTTATGTCGATTTTGGAGCAGTGGCTTCTTCCTTGCTGAGCGGCCTTTCAGGTTATGTCGATATAAGGACTCGTTTTACTGTGAATAAAGATGCTTTTGTACCTGTTTCCTCCTTCATCTTCACAAGGTCCTTTGCTGTTGTTCTGGGATTGATTTGACCTTTTCACACCAAAGTACGTTCATCTCTAGGAGACAGAATGCGTCTCCTTCCTGAGCGGTATGACGGCTGTGTGGTACCATGGTGTTTATACTTGCGTACTATTGTTTGTACAGATGAGCGTGGTACATTCCGGCATTTGGAAATTGCTCCCAAGGATGAACCAGACTTGTGGAGGTCCACATTTTTTTTTCTGAGGTCTACAATTTTTTTTCTGAGGTCTTGGCTGATTTCTTTTGATTTTCCCATGATGTCAAGTAAAGAGGCACTGAGTTTGAAGGTAGGCCTTTAAATACATCCACAGGTACACCTCCAATTGACTCAAAGTATGTAAATTAGCCTATCAGAAGCTTCTAAAGCCATGGCATAATTTTCTGGAATTTTCCAAGCTGTTTAAAGGCACAGTCAACTTAGTGTATGTACACTTCTGACCCACTGGAATTGTGATAGTGAATTATAAGTGAAATAATCTGTCTGTAAACAATTGTTGGAAAAATGACTTGTGTCATGCACAAAGTAGATGTCCTAACCGACTTGCCAAAACGATAGTTTGTTAACAAGACATTTGTGGAATGGTTGAAAATCGAGTTTTAATGACTCCAACCTAAGTGTATGTAAACTTCCGACTTCAACTGTAGATATGAGATGGGTGATGCAATATTTACACACAATTAAAGTGACTAAGATACCGTAGAATAGTATAGAGTACAGTTTAAACATATGAGATGAGTAATGCAAGATATGGAGACATTATTAAAGTGGCTAGTGTTTCATTTCCTTAAAGTGGCCGGTGATTCCTAATCTATGTCTATAGGCAGCCGCCTCTGATGTGCTTTAGATGGCTGTTTAACATTCAGTGTATAGAATACAATACAGTATATACAGATATGTACATATGGGTAGTAGTAAAGTGACTAGGTAACAGGGTAAATAATAAGCAGTAGCAGCAGCGTATGAGTCAAAAGAGTTAGTGCAAAGGGGGTTCAATGCAGATAGTCCGGGTAACCCGTTGAGTCCCACTGTCGCTCCGGTGTGATTTAGGACCTCTAACCCCTTTTGAACATTGTGTGTTTGAGCTACAGAATTCTGGGTAGTATTTTCCCTCTTCATTATTCTGCATCCGTTCGGGGCTGAGCTAGAGCGGTGTTGGTGAGACGAGGGCGAATCTCAAAAGATTTGTCCTTATCACATGCACATGTAACATGTTTTGCTCTATGATGCTCACAAGCTACACAAGAGGTGTTAGAAGGTCAGGGGTTTCTTCTATATATAAGACCATAGGAAATACCAGGACATAGTGTCTATAACACTGTAAGGGGTTCTTCTACATAGAAGACCATAGGAAATACCAGGACATAGTGTCTATAACACTGTAAGGGGTTCTTCTACATAGAAGACCATTAGAAATACCAGGGCATAGTGTCTATAACACTGTAAGTGGTTCTTCTACATAGAAGATCATAGGAAATCCCAGGACATAGTGTCTATAACACTGTAAGGGGTTCTTCTACATAGAAGACCATAGGAAATACCAGGACATAGTGTCTATAACACTGTAAGTGGTTCTTCTACATAGAAGATCATAGGAAATCCCAGGACATGGTGTCTATAACACTGCAATACAATAAAACTCATGAATGCAGCTGTTTATGTCAAATTGTTTTGTGTTCTACTTGTAGCCCTGGTTGTCCTGAAAAGAAAACGGTAAACCACTTCATTGTGAGACTAAATACTGTGCAAGGGCTGGACATGCAGATATATGAAATATGAAAGTCAGATAAATGAAAAAACGATTTTTGCTTGGGTCTCAGGATTGATTGGGTTAACTATTTAGCAATATTATGGCTTGGGGGTAGAAGCTGTTCAGAGTCCTGTTGGTTCCAGCCTTGATGCATCGGTACCGCTTGCCAGGCGGTAGCAGAGAGAACAGTCTATGACTTGGGTGGCTGGAGTCTTAGACAACTTTTAGGGCCTTCCTCTGACGCCGCCTGGTATAGAGGACCTGGATGGCAGAGAGCTCGGCCGTACGCACTACCCTCTGTAGCGCCTTGCCATTGGATGCCAAGCAGTTGTTACACTAAGCGGTAATGCAGCCAGTCAAGATGCTCTCAATGGTGCAGCTGTAGAACTTTTTGGGGATCTGGGGAACCATGCCAAATATTTTCAGCCTCCTGAGGGAGGAAGAGGTGTTGTAGTGCCTTCGTCACAACTGTGTTGGTGTGTGTGGATCATTTTAATTCCTTAGTGATGTGGACACCGAGGAACTTGAAGCTCTCGACCTGCTCCACTACCGCCCCATTGATGTGGATGGGGGCGTGTGTTCGCCTCTCCGTTTCCTCTAGTCCACGATCAGCTCCTGTGTCTTGCTGACATTGAGGGAGAGGTTGTTGTTCTGGCACCGGAATGCCAGGTCTCTCACTTCCTCCCTATAGGCTGTCTCATTGTCATCAGTGATCAGGCCTACCACTGTCATGTCGACAGTAAACTTAATGAAGGAGTCGTGCGTGGCCAAGCAGTTGTGGGTGAACAGAGAGTACAGGAGGGGACTATGCACGCACCTCTGAGGAGCACCGGTGTTGAGTGGGTGTGTTGTTACCTACCCTCACCACCTGGGGGCGGTCTGTCAGGAAGTCTAGAATCCAGTTGCAGAGGGAGGTGTTCAGCCCCAGGGTCCTGACCTTAGTGATGAGCTTGGAGGGTACTGAGCTGTAGTCAATGAACAGCTTTCTTACTTTAAAAATTTTTTTACCTTCATTTAACTAGGCAAGTCAGTTAAAGAACAAATTCTTATTTACAATGACGGCCTCCGCCGGCATAAACCCAGGTCAGTTGTGCGCCACCCTATGGGACTCCTAATCACAGCCGGTTGTGATACAGCCTGGATTCAAACCAGGGTGTCTGTAGTGATGCCTCTAGCCACTCAAGAGCCCAAAGTGTTGTTTTTGTCCAGGTGGGAGAGGGCAGTGTGGAGTGCAATAGAGATTGCCTCATCTGTGATTCTGTTGTGGCGGTATGTGAATTGGAGTGGGTCCAGGGTGTCTAGAATGATGGTGTTGATGTGAGCCATGACCAGCCTTTCAAAGCATTTCATGGCTGCAGATGTGAGTGCTATGGGGCGATAGTCATTTAGACAGGTTACCTTGGCGTTATTGGGCACGGGGACTATGGTGGTCTGTTTGAAACGTAGGTATTACAGACAGGGTCAGGAAGAGGTTGAAAATGTCAGTGAAAACACTTGCCAGCTGATCAGGGCATGGACTGAGTACACCACCTGGTAATCCATCTGGACCCGCTGCCATGTGTCATAATGGAGAAGAATAGAGAATCTGAAATTCTAGTTCCAGGGGTACAACTCTTCAATGCTATGTTGTGTTGCTGGCCTTTTCATAAAGCGTGTGATGGGATAACGTCAGATAATGCTCAGTCTGTGATGAAAAGCAGTCTGGACTTCAGAAATAATGCATACTAACCCATTTCTGGGCTAATTGGGTTAGCTGAAAAAAATATGCCTTTTCAGCAGATTTATTGGGGGAGATAAAAAAGGCACTAAGAGAAAACTCTAGAATGCATTTGCACGGTATTAACATGTTCATGTGTGTCCTGTCCATCTTATTTTCCCGTATTGACATATGAGGTTGAAGTTTAGACATGATGTGTTTTGATTCCTGTATGCATGTTGTTGTATCTGTTATCGCACCGTGGCATTTTTCTTGTTTTTGTTTGAAATCATATGACAAGAGTTCAATTTAATAAGTCACTTGATTTACTGTCATTCCTGTCCCACATGCTCCTTGATTTGTATTGATTTAACATGTCCATATAGAGTGAGCCTATACATTGTATGTATCAAAAGCAAATAGCCAATAAATGCCAATGTTTTGTGTCACATTCAAGTATATCAAAGAAGTTGTACAAATGCAATGTGACTCATGCAACCAGTTTGTACAAAGTACACATCATTGACGTTTTTTTCTGAGGGTTTTCTTAATTTTTTGGACACGTGTTTTTGTAAGTTAGGTCCAGCGAGTGTTCCACTTAAGTACGTTTTTTTTAATGACTAGTTCCTTTTTAGTTTTCATATGTGAGTGATTTGATGAATTATACATTACTACTTCAACTTTGTAAATAGAATGTGCTAGTTACATCTCCTGCTTCACTGAGAGCCGGGCTTTTATTGTGGAAACACACTGGAGGAGAGGAAATGCAACTTGGAAATAAGAGCTCAGAGATAGAATGTATCTCTTAAATAGTGCTGTTTCTCCTATTGTTAGCCAATGAATAAAATATGTGCATTAATTCTGTATCTTTCTCTGTTTTGCCTTCACCCTCAAACTGTGGTAACAGTATGTTGGAAGGAGTACATGTCATAGCACACCGGGAGGTTTGGTTATGAAATACTGCCTCAAAAGACCACTGGCGTGTTTCATAGCATTACTAAGATTACTTCAAATAAACCGTTTACATCGCTCTCAGGATATCATCCAAGTCCAAATGTAAAAATGTACAAACAATGAATTATGTTACATCATCTGAAATACTCTAAATATGATCAATGTTGGTTTATCATGCACTCTTAGGGGGGGGGAGGGTTCCAAAAGCGTTCTTTGTCTGTCCCCATAGGAGAACCCTTTTTGGTTCCAGGTAGAACCAATTTGGTTTCCATGCAGAACCCTCTGTGGAAAGGGTTCAACATGAAACCCAAAAGGGTTCTACCTGCATCCAGAAAGGGTTCTTCAAAGGGTTCTCCTATAGGGACAGCCGAACAACCCTTTAAGGTTCTAGATAGCACCTTTTTTTTCTAAAAGTGTACTGTTTATTTTTGTTTAAAGTGATCACTTTTTGCCTCCTATTGTCTGGGTAGTTTGACAAAATGGCTTCCACTCAGGCCTCACCTGACATTTTGGCAGGGTCAAGATGAAATACAGGATGTCCAAAGTCATTGTGGTTATGAAATATTTGCCTTAAGACGAGGCACCACACACTAATAGGGATTTTTTTCTTTCTCTTAATCAATCATATTGCAATACATTTTTACCAAATGAATGTAGACACAAATATAATAGTTTTTTGTATTACAATTGTTCTGAAATATGTTATTACAATATGCAAATTAGGCAATATCTTTATAAATATGTGCATATTTGCATACCACGCAAATTCATTTTTTCTGGACACTGGATAAAGTCAGCCTAAATATTTAGTCTATTATGTCCAAAGTCATTGTGGTGATGAAATGTGTAGTGTAGCATCAGAATTAATATATTTCAAATGAAACTGCTTTCGACATTCAAATTGTGGATTTTCTATTCAAAGCTTTTTCGTGTGAAGACAGATAACTGATGTTAGTCTGTTCTGTCCTCAACTGTACACTTTGTACAGCGGCCACTGTTTACATCAGTGGACGGAGAAAGACACAAATAATAAACTCTCTATTCTTAGAGGAGATGGGTTTCCTCAGGCATAGTATCCATGGAAACGTCCAATTAGACCTGACATAGACAAACAGAGTAATACTTCATATCTGTTCTCGTAGGAATGTATCAATGACTATTCTTATGTGTGCTAATTTGCAATTAGCTCCAATTGTAAATTGAAAGTGATAGAATTGATCATTTCTACATCTGAAATCTTTTTAGTCTATTATAATGAGTCTGATGAGCTCCCTTGTTAAAAGCTGGACTTGCAGGCTAATCGCTTGATTAAAATGTATTTGATTTGCTTTTTGAAGTTTATAATATCCTGTTGATTTAAGGATGCAGGACTATAAATATGAAATAAATAAAAATATATCTCTCAAGTATCAGAAGCAAAGTTAACATTTTAATGTCCCCCTTATCCAGTATGAAATAGTCTTGACTCTGGAAGATTGCGGCTGTTATGTTGCTTAGTCCTTGAAGATCACAGTACTGCTCTGGAGAGAGGAATTAGGACAGATCTACATTATGTAAGCATGAGGAGATGTGTCATGCACTGAGAAGACAGCATATGACTGCAAGTGTTCACCCAAGGAGAAATATCTCAAATGTGCTTATTTTTTTGTTTTTTACAAGGACACTTGTGCTAAGTACAACAGGAGTTTTATGACTGAGATCAGTCTTTGTGTTTAGGGATAGAAAGTCAAGTCTCACTGGTAAAAACAGAATATTATCTCTGGTTGCTTGTATGTTGTTCCCCTTTATCTGTCTCAAATATCTTACTTTCCTTAAGCTCTTTTTCTGTGTGTGTGTGTGTGTGTGTGTGTGGTGTTGTGTGTGTGTGTGTGTGTGTGTTGTGTGTGTGTTGTGTGTGTGGTGTGTGTTGTGTGTGTGTGTGTGTGTGTGTGTGTGTGTGTGTGTGTGTGTGTGTGTGTGTGTGTGTGTGGACGTGTTTAACTATTCTTGTGGGGCCAGAAGTCCTACAAGAATAGTAACAAACAAAAAGTTGACCAGCTGGGGACATTTTGTTAGTCCCCACAAGGTCAAATGCTATTTCTAGGGGGTTTAGGGTTAAGGTTAGAATTAGTGTTAGGGATAGAATTCAGTTAAATATTAAGGTTAGGAGCTAGGGTTAGTTGTAGGGTTAGGGTTAGGAGCTAGGTTTAGTTGTAGGGTTAGGGTTAGGAGCTAGGGTTAGTTGTAGGGTTAGGAGCTAGGGTTAGGTGTAGGGTTAGGATAAAGTTTAGGTTTTTGGTTTAGGGTTAGGGTTATGGTTAAGGTTAGGGTTAGGGTAAGAGTACGGGTTAGGATTAGGGTTAGGTTTAGGGTTAGGGGTTAGGGAAAATAGGATTTTGAATGGGGCTGAATTGTATGTCCCCACAAGGTTAGCTGTACAAGACTGTGTGTGTGTGTGTGTGTGTGCACTTCTATGTTTATTCATATTTTTGTGATTTTAAGTTGTTGGAGAGGAATGTTAATTACCGGCTTAGCAAGTCTGGTAGGGATTCAGGATTTTAGAGTACACCTTGCCAGCACATTCGCCACAGCAGGTGTGAGGCATGGTGATATTTATAGGGGCTCGTCCTGGCTTAGGACTGCCAGCATGGGGGGAGTGACACAATCCCCCCTCATCCTCTGCCATTTATACTTCTCAAACTTAACATATTAACTATATTTGATGTCAAGAATCAAAATAGGACTTTGTTGAAAGACAAAATACTAGGCTGTGTAAAAGTTTATGTTAGAAGTATTTTAGGGATTTGATTTGCAGGCTAGAGACTTGTGTGATGTGTTCTGTGTTGTCCTGTCTATTTCACTGTGACTACAGCTGGTTTCAAGTCAGAATTCAACACCGTTCTCCGCCTCATACTTATACCATTGAAATGGTTCTCAAGGCCATGCTATTCTACACTGTGGTTTGAAATAATATTCCACCTCTTATTTTATTTCCCTGACGGGCAGACTGTGGTGCTCATGATGCCTTACAGATTCATGCATTTCACATTAACCTCTGCTCTTCCCATGACCTAGGCTCGTCCTCTGTTTATCAGTCCCTTCCATGGCCAGTTGTCTGTGCAGCACGTCAAGGCCATGTCGTTTCCATATTTTGGCTAGGGCGCTTTACAATCAGCTCCTATCACAGCCTGGCACGCTAGTTGGCCTGTAATTACGGTGACAGTAAACAGGGACGGTGATTTAAAAACGGTGAACGGGAAAACGTGATAGGATGAGCAGATGGGAAATTGTGGTGTTTTATTGAAGACCAAGAACAAGAAGCAGTTTGCATCTTAGAGGATTCCAGCTCAGGGGAACGTTTCAGCTAGTCTCGCGGTGGAGAATAAAGCCTCGCTCATCAATGTAGTCTGGTGCCGTCTCTATGACAGAGGAGAAAAATCTGTGCCAATTGCATTGTGCCCAACCCCAGCCACGAGCTGTTCTCTCCCTTACTGTCGGGCAGATGGTATCGGAGCGTGACGTCTGATACCAACAGGCTCAGAGACAGTTTCTATCTACAAGCCATCAGACTGTATCAGAGCGTGACGTCTGATACCAACAGGCTCTGAGACAGTTGCTATCTACAAGCCATCAGACTGTATCAGANCTATCTACAAGCCATCAGACTGTATCAGAGCGTGACGTCTGATACCAACAGGCTCTGAGACAGTTGCTATCTACAAGCCATCAGACTGTATCAGAGCGTGACGTCTGATACCAACAGGCTCTGAGACAGTTGCTATCTACAAGCCATCAGACCACTGAACACTTGAACTGGACTGCTCTGCTCTGATTCTCCACTCCTTAACCCACATGCACTCACTCAAGCACACACCCACACACACACACACACAGATATACACACATCGACACACACACAGATATACACACATCAACACACACAAACACAGATATACACACATCAACACACACAAACACAGATATACACACATCAACACACACAAACAACAGAATATACACACATCGACACACACACACACACAGATATACACACATCGACACACACACACACACACAGATATCCACACATCGACCACACACACACAACAGATATACACACATCGACACACACACACAACACACACACACAGATATACACACATCGACACACACACACACACAGATATACACACATCGACACACACACAAACACAGATATACACACATCGACACACACACACACATACATTCATGATACACACATATCATAATTGTTGCTAACGGACACATATTTACTATTGCTAAAACTGCCAAATGTAATCACTTCCCAGCCATTCCCCCTTTCCCACACATGGAAATAATTGGACTATTAATTGTGCCTTCCTGTATTATACTGATGCTAAAATGTTTATTCTATTCTACTTAGCCATTTACTTTATGTTCGTATTATTATATTTTATTATTTCTTATTGTTGTTGCATTGTCCAGAAGGAACCTGCAAGTAAGCATTTCATTGGACGGTGTGTACCATATGTATCCTGTGCATACGACTAATAAAACTTTAAACCAATGTTAGCAGATGATGTAACTTACAGTGCCTTCGGAAAGTATTCAGACCCCTTGACATTTTTTCAAATTTTGTTAGGTTACAGCCTTATTCTAAAACTGTTTAATTTGTTTTTCCCCCCTCATCAATCTACACACCTCACCCCATAATGACAAAGCAAAAACAGGTTTTTAGACATTTTTGCTCATTTATAAAAATAAAAATAAAACACATATCACATTTACATACAGTTGAAGTCGGAAGTTTACATACACTTAGGTTGGAGTCATTAAAACTTTATGCATGACACAAGTAATTTTTCCAACAATTGTTTACAGACAGATTATTTCACTTATAATTCACTGTATCACAATTCCAGTGGGTCAGAAGTTTACGTACACTAAGTTGACTGTGCCTTTAAACAGCTTGGAAAATTCCAGAAAATGATTCCATGGCTTTAGAAGCTTCTGTTAGGCTAATTGACATAATTTGAGTCAATTGGAGGTGTACCTGTGGATGTATTTGAAGGCCTACCTTCAAACTCAGTGCCTCTTTGCTTGACATCATGGGAAAATCAAAAGAAATCTGCCAAGACCTCAGAAAAAAAGTGTAGACCTCCACAAGTCTGGTTCATCCTTGGGAGCAATTTCCAAACGCCTGAAGGTACCACGTTCATCTGTACAAACAATAGGATGCAAGTATAAACACCATGGAACCACGCAGCAGTCATACAGCTCAGGAAGGAGATGTGTTCTGTCTCATAGAGATGAACGTACTTAGGTGCGAAAAGTGCAAATCAATCCCAGAATAACAGCAAAGGACCTTGTGAAGATGAAGGAGGAAACAGGTACAAAAGCATCTTTATTCACAGTAAAACGATTCCTTATATCGACATAAACTGAAAGGCCGCTCAGCAAGGAAGAAGCCACTGTTCCAAAACCGCCATAAACAAGCCAGACAACAGTTTGCAACTGCACATGGGGACAAAGATCGTACTTTTTGGAGAAATGTCCAGTTTAGTTGAGGTGATATGTACATGTAGGTAGAGTCATTAAAGTGACTATGCATAGATGACAACAGAGAGTAACAGCGGTGTAAAAAGGGSGGGGGGGGGGGGGCAATGCAAATAGTCTGGGTAGCCATTTGATTAGGTGTTCAGAAGTCTTAAAGCTTGGGGGTAGAAGCTGTTTAGAAGCCTCTTGGACCCAGACTTGGCATTCCGGTACAGCTTGCCGTGCGGTAGCAGAGAGAATAGTTTATGACTAGGCTGGAGTCTTTGACAATTTGTAGGGCCTTCCTCTGACACCGCCTGGTATAGAGGTCCTGGATGGCAGGAAGCTTGGCCCCAGTGATGTACTGGGCCATTCGCACGACCCTCTGTACTGCTTTGTGATCGGAGGCCAAGCAGTTGCCATACCAGGCCCAGTACATACCTTCCCCAGATCTGTGCCTCGACACAATCCTACAGACAATTCCTTCGACCTCATGGCTTGGTTTTTGCTCTGACATGTACAGTCGACTGTGGCACCTTATATAGACAGGTGTGTGCCTTTCCAAATCATGTCCACTCAACTGAATTTACCATAAGTGGATAAGAGATGGCGCCGGAGGAGATGTCTGACATTTTACAGGCTCCTAAGCAAATTGTGCTATTGTGTGGGTTTTTTTGCGTTATTTGTAACTTATTTTCTACATGTTTCTGCCACTGTCTCTTATGACCGAAAAGAGCTTCTGGATATCAGGACAGCGATTACTCACCTCGTACTGGACAAAGATTTTTTCTTTAACGAGTCGGACGCGAAGGATTTGTTACTTTAGACACCCGACAAGGCCCAAATCCCAGATATTCGTGTGAAGAGAAGACTCAGATACAGGGGACGCAGCATGAATAAGAAACTGAGATATCTGGGACGTAGGTTGGGGTGCCTTGTAAGGATCCTACGGCGTAATCCGCTTCCACCAACAGTGCTATTAGCCAACGTGCAATCATTGGATAATAAAATGGATGAGCTCCGATCAAGACTATACTACCAACGGGACATTAAAAACTGTAATATCTTATGTTTCACCGAGTTGTGGCTGAACGACAACATGGATAACATACAGCTGTCTGGGTTTTCGGTCCATCGGCAAGATAGAACAGCTGTCTCCGGTAAGACAAGGGGTGGAGGTCTATGTCTATTTGTAAATAACAACTGGTTCACAAAATCTAATATTAAGGAAGTCTCGAGGTTTTTTTCGCCTGAGGTAAAGTATCTCATGATAAGCTGTAGACCACGCTATTTACCAAGAGAGTTGTCATCTATATTTCTCGTAGCTGTCTATTTACCACCACCGATGCTGGCACTAAGACCACACTCAACCAACTCTATAAGGCCATAAGCAAACAAGAAAATGCTCACCCAGAAGCTGCGCTCCTAGTGGCCGGGGACTTTAATGCAGGGAAACTGAAATACCTTTTACCTCATTTCTACCAACATGTTACATGTGCAACCAGCGGAAAAAAAAGAAAAAAAAACTCTAGACCACCTTTACTCCCCAACAGAGACGTGTACAAAGCTCTCCCTCGCCCTCCATTGGGCAAATCTGACCATAACTATATCCTCCTGATTCCTGCTTACAAGCAAAAACAAAATCAGTACCAGTGACTCACTCAATACGGAAGTGGTCAGATGACGCAGATGCTAAGGTACAGGATTGTTTTGCAAGAACAGACTGAAATATGTTCCGGGATTCTTGAGGAGCACTCCACATCAGTCACTGGCTTCATAAATAAGTGCATTGATGACGTCGTCCCCACAGTGACCGTACGTACATAGCTCAATCAGAAGCCATGGACTACAGGCAACATCCGCACTGAGCTAAAGGGTAGCGCTGCCGCTTTTCAAGGAGCGGGACTCTAACCCGGACGGTTATAAGAAATCCTGCTATGCCCTCCGACAAACCATCAAACAGGAAAAGCATCAATACAGGACAAGGATTGAATCATACTACACCGACTACGACGCTTGTCGGATGTGGCAGGGCTTGCAAACTATTGCGGACTACAAAGGGAAGCACACCCGCGAGCTGCCCAGTGACACAAGCCTACCAGACGAGCTAAATTACTTCTGTGCTCGCTTCGAGGCAAGCTACACTGAAGCATGCACGAGAGCATCAGCTCAACCGGATGACTGTGTGATCACGCTCTCCGTAGCCGATGTGAGTAAGACCTTTAAACAGGTCAACATTCACAGGCCGCAGGGCCAGACGGATTACCAGGACGTGTACTCCGATGATGCGCTGACCAACTGGCAAATGTCTTCACTGACATTTTCAACCTGTTCTTGACCGAGTCTGTAATACCAACATGTTTCAAGCAGACCACCATAGTCCCTGTGCCCAGGAACACCAAGGTAACCTGCCTAAATGACTACAGACACTCACGTTTTGCAAAGGCTGGTCATGGCTCACATCAACACCATTATCCCAGAAACCATAGAACCACTCCAATTTGCATATCACCCCAACAGATCCACAGATGATGCAATCTCTATTGCACTCCACACTGCTCTTTCCCACCTGGACAAAAGGAACACCTACGTGAGAATACTATTCATTGACTACAGCTCAACATTCAACACCATAGTGACCTCAAAGGTCATCACTAAGCTAAGGACCCTGGGACTAAACACCTCCCTCTGCAACTGGATCCTGGACTTCCTGACGGGTCACCCCCTGGTGGTGAGGGTAGGTAACAACACATCTGCCACGCTGATCCTCAACACAGGGGCCTCTCAGGGGTGCGTGCCCAGTCCCCTCCTGTACTCCCTGTTCACCCATGACTGCATGGCCAAGCACGACTCCGACACTATCATTAAGTTTGCAGATGACACAACAGTGGTAGGCAACGATGAGACAGCCTACGAGGAGGAGGTCAGAGACCTTGCAATGTGGTGCCAGGATAACAACCTCTCCCTTAACGTGATCAAAACAAAGGAGATGATTGTGGACTACAGGAAAAGGAGGACCGAGCACGCCACCATTCTCATCGATGGAGCTGTAGTGGAGCAGGTTGAGAGCTTCAAGTTCCTTGGTGTCCACAACACCAACGAACTATCATGGTCCAAACACACCAAGACAGTCATGTAGAGGGCACGACAACAACTATTCCCCATCAGGAGACTGAAAAGATTTGGCACGTGTCCTTAGATCCTCAAAAAGGTCCACAGCTGCACCATCAAGGGCATCCTGACTGTTGCACCTGGTATGGTAACTGCTCGGCCTCCGACCGTAAGGCCCTACAGAGGGTAGTGCGTATGGCCCGGTACATCACTGGGGCCAAGCTTCCTGCCATCCAGGACCTCTATACCAGGTAGTGTCAGAGGAAGGCCCTAAAAAGTGTCAAAGACTCCAGCCACCCTAGTCATAGACTGTTCTCTCTGCCACCGCACGGCAAGCGGTACCGGAGCGTCAAGTCTAGGTCCAAAAGGCTTCTTAACAGCTTCTACCCCCAAGCCATAAGACTCCTGAACAGCTAATCAAATGGCTACCTGGACTTTTTGCATTGTCCCCCCCCCCCCCATTTTTACACTGCTGCTACTCTGTTTATTATCTACGCATAGTCACTTTACCTCTACCTACAGGTACATATTACCTCAATTACCTTGACTAACCTGTAACCCCGCACATTGACTCTGTACTGGTACCCCCTGTATATAGCCTCGCTACTGTTATTTTATTGTTGCTCTTTAATTATTTGTTATTTTTCTATTTATTTTAATAAATACTTTCTTAACACTTATTTTTCTTAAAACGGCATTGTTGGTTAAGGGCTTGTAAATAAGCATTTCACTGTAAGGTCTACAGCTGTTTTTTTCAGCGCATGTGACAAATAACATTTTATTTGATTTTGAAGTTGTAGAAACATCTCAAGGATGATCAATGGAAACAGGATGCACCTGAGCACAATTTCGAGTCTCCTAGCAAAATGTCTGAATACTTAAAAAATAAAAATAATTAAGTTTTTTATGTTTAATAAATTTGCAACAATTTCTAAAAACCTGTTTTTGCTTTGTCATTATGGGGTATTGTATGTAGATTGATGAGGATTTATTTTTATTTAATCCATTTTAGAATAAGGCTGTAACGTAAAAAAAATGTGGGGAAAGTAAAGGGGTCTGAATACTTTCCGAAGGCACTGTATATCATATTTAGTTGGATAGAGTAGTCATTTTGTGTACATGTGGATTTACATAGACAATTAACTGCTCCCATTTCATGCCATCTGCTTGATTTGAATATAATAGTAATTTTGTTTGTCACAGTATAACACAGAGCATGCTGTGAATCTTCCTGAAATGGTTCAGACTTGACCCAGAGTAGGGTTACAAAGCTACGAGTAATTTACCAAAGCTACCTGAATCTTCAGTAATTGTGTTAATTAACAGAAAATCTATGTCAATCTTTCGTAACTGTGGTAATTTATACTTGAATAACTTCAATTTTTTTTATTGATATATATATTCTGAACAGAAATATAAATGCAACATGCAACAATTTCTAATATTTTATTGAGTTATAGTTTATATAAGAAAATCAGTCAATTGAAATAAATTAAATTAGGCCCAAATCTATGGATTTCACATGACGGTGAAGGGGCGGAGCTATGGATGGGCCTGGGAGGGCATAGGCACACCCACTTGGGAGCCAGGTCCACGCACTGGGGAGCCAGACACAGCCAATCAGAATATTTTTTCCCCACTAATGTTTGTATTACAGACAGAAATAGTCATGAGTACCCCTCCTCCCCCTCCTCAGATGATCCCGCAGGTGAAGAAGTCGGATGTGGAGGTCCTGGGCTGGCATGGTTGCATGTGGTCTGCGGTTGTGAGGCCAGTTGGATGTACTGCCAAATTCTCTAAAACAACGTTTGAGGCGGCTTATGGTAGAGAAATGAACATTCCAATTATCTGGCAACAGCTCTGTTGGACATTACTGCAGTCAGCATGGCAATTGCACACTCCCTCAAAACTTGATACATCTGTGGCATTGTGTTATGTGACAAAACTGCACATTTTAGAGTGGCCTTTTATTGTCCCCAGCATAAGGTGCACTTGTGTAATGATTGTGCTGTTTAATCAGTTTCTTGATATGCCACACCTGTCAGGTGGATGGATTATCTTGGCAAAGGAGAAATGCTCACTAACAGGGATGTAAACAAATGTGTGCTCAACATTTGATAGAAATAAGCTTTATGTGCATATCGAACATTTCTAGGATCTTTTATTTCAGCTCATGAAAAACACTTAACATGTTGCGGTTATATTTTTTGTTCAGTACATAGTATTAATTTATGTTATCTGTGTCCATATTGTCCATGAGTTTCTAGTAGATAGACCATATACGGTGGTGTAAAGTACTTAAGTAAAAAATACTTTAAAGTAGTACTCAAGTAGTTTTTTGGGGAGTATCTGTACTTTACTATTTCTATTTTTGACAACTTTTTAATTCACTACATAACTAAAGAAAATAATTTACTTTTTACTCCTTACATTTTCCCTGACACCTAAAAGTAGTCATTACATTTTGAATGCTTAGCAGGACAGGAAAATGGTCCAATTCAAACACTTATCAAGAGAACGTGGTGCCGTGTGGCTCAGTTGGTAGAGCATGGCGCTTGCAACGCCAGGGTTGTGGGTTCATTCCCCACGGGGGGACCAGGATGAATATGTATGAACTTTCCGATTTTTGTAAGTCGCTCTGGATAAGAGCGTCTGCTAAATGACTTAAATGTAAATGTAAATGAGAACATCCCTGGTCATCCCTACTACCTGATCTGGCAGACTCACTAAACACAAATGCTTCATTTGTAAATTATGTCTCAGTGTTGGAGTGTGCTCCTGGCTATCAGTAAGTAAATAAAAAACAAGAAAATGGTGCTGTCTGGTTTGCTTAATATAAGGAATTTGAAAATATTTTTAATTTTACTTTTGATACTTAAGTATATTTTAACAATTACAATTACTTTTGATGCTTAAGTATATTTAAAACCAAATACTTTTAGACTTTTCCTCAAGTAGTATTTTACTTGGTGACTTTCACTTTTACTTGAGTAATTTTCTTTTAAGGTATCTTTACTTTTACTCAAGTATGAGAATTGGGTACTTTTTCCACCACTGGCCATATGGTTCAATAATTGATGAAAAAAAATAATCTCATCAAAAATTGCATTATTTTCAATCAACTCTGCAACTCTTCCAACTATTGACTATTTCCACAACTGCCACCAGTTTGACACCAACACATTGACAACAAATACATATTAACATAGTAAAATAAATTAAAGTGTGTAAAACATTTTAAAAAATATATTTATTTCATGCTGAAACACTCATATTAAACACCAATGATATTCACTCTGTTTATGGTTAATATTTAGGATAATATTTTACAGCTTTGTCATTCTATTTTCTGTTTTAAAATCATCTTATTTAATAATTTCATATATTTTACGTGATGAGGCCCAACAGAGGGCCAGAGATAATTATAGACACCTGTAATAATCTGAAGTAGCCAAAAGGGCCACTAGATGTCATGTGATAGATTACATAAAATCCTTGAAGGATACCAAAAGGCTGGTAGTTTACTGGTAAACTTAGAAAGTTTCCAGTAATATACCATCCCTTTGCAACCTTAACCCGAAAAGTGTGTGGTTGTGTCAGACAAAGCTTTTCCTTTCATTTAACAGAGTCAGGAGAGAGAGCGCTTCTAGAGAAGCACTCCTTTAAATTTGGTTCCAGGGATGTCAACACACTCTCATGCCACACCCAGCTTTCATGTCAGGCTGACAGTGTAGCCTGGTTTCCTAAAAGCCTAGTTTCATGTTTCTGTCTCTTCAGAGTGTGTGTTGTCATGGGGAGTACTCTAAAAGTACATTGGGTTTAGACAGATGGCAAGGTAGTGAGGATGTTTGGTAACCGTCTCCGGAACCTCAGGGAAGCGTTCTCTACAGGCCATCAGAACGCTGTCTTGTCTCAGCCAACCAGTGTTTGTTTTCCCCTGGCTGGGCTTCTTGCCATTTATTCTGTTGTCCTTATACAGAGCCTCGATCGTTATGGGTCCATTCATTCTGTTGTCCTTACAGAGAGTCGTGGTCCTTATGGATCCATTCATTCTGTTGTCCTTATAGAGAGTCCTGGTCATCCTGGGTTCATTCATTCTGTTGTCCTTTCAGAGAGTCCTGGTCATCCTGGGTCCATTTATTCTATTGTCCTTACAGAGAGTCCTGGTCATCCTGGGTCCATTTATTCTATTGTCCTTACAGAGAGTCCTGGTCATCCTGGGTTCTCTGACATCTTGAACTCCTGGTCCTTGTTAGACACATTTATGCAAACCACTCCCATCTTAATGAATGTGTTGTTGTTGTAACAGCATCTTCAGATCCTGAATGATTGGATCGGGGCAACAAGGGTACCAGGCATTTCCATAAACTGTAGAAGCAAATAGGTCATGAGTGTGATTAATATTCCAAATACACTACTTCAAAGAGTTGTAACCCGATGCCACAGCGCTGAATACATTTTACCATTCATATATTTCCTCATTAAAGATGCTTGGTAGCATTTTTTGCTTTAGGCTGTGTACCTTTACACATAGCAAGTACATCAATGCAAACGTGACAGTTATTTTAAGATGCTCACTGTATTTAAATTAGTATATCATGAAATGAGTACCACAAATCCATAAGACTAGGCCTATTTTGGATGCTGTATATTGACATGGAAAAACATAGTGCTATATTTTCTTATTATCTTATAGTGGTACATTGAATACATTGCGTTGAATTTAACTTCATACGACTAAGTAACAAAGGGTATTAAAACATGAGAATCAATCATTTTCACATCATGACATCTAGGCCAATGCAGAATCCTACAGTGTTTCTGAGCTGAGCATGCCATGCACGCTTCCACACAACCAATTACCTCTCTTGTGCTTCTTATCTATGTCACGGATCCCCCCGGTACTGCTGCTCATTCTGTTCACCAGTTCCGGAGGTCTAAGTCACCGGCTTTCTAGGCTTCACTGAACGGGATTCATTATCACCAACCCTGGATTGTCTTGTCTGATTGCACACACCCTGGTTCCTATTTCCCCTGATTAGTATGTTATATATGTGTCCTCTGTTGTCTTTGTCGGTTATTGTTCCCATGTCCGTTGGTCGTGTGACTACCTATGCGGTGGTGCAGCTGTTATGCTGCGTGCTTTATATATATTGTGTATTATGGGTATTGTCCCGTGTCGTTTCTTCCAGGTTTACCCTCGCTCTTTCTTTTGTTTGGGTACAGCCCAGTGTTTTTGTATACATGTTTGTTTTGGGTGTATTAAAATCCAATATTGTGTATTCCTGCGCCTGTCTCCAAAATCCTTTATACCAGCGTGACAATCTATCTGTCTGTGAGCTCAATGTGGAGGATAATGAATTCACTGTGTGGTTCAGGTGCTTCTTATCAAATGTGTGATATCAAATCAATCCCTCCAAAAATGTTTTACATAAGGACGTGGGATAAATTATTCAGTCTCTATTTTAGATTTCAGAATGTTTGTAAATAATTCAAGGTATCTTGAATATTTGAAAATACCTCCGTTTGTTTGGAGGTTTTTCATTAATATTTATAGACCCTTTTAATTCGGAAATTGATAATTGAACACACCTTAGCTCACAAGTAAATGTTTAAGAAGTATGTCGTGTAAATTAGCCATGAACCATAATTTTACTGTTTAAAACTGTTGAAGAATAAAACTCAATCTTCTAAAGATGAGAATTGAATTCAATATCACTTTTGTAATAAAGATCGTATTAAATATAACGGACTTGATTCATATAACACTTTTCCTGTAGGTAAGTAGTAACGTTAATTTAACAGTGCTGCTCACACTTCAATTAACCACATGATGTTATTTATGGAGCCATTCTTCCACAGGGAGAATTTTCCCATCGGTCATAACGTAGTTAAACTCTTTTTAAAATGCACTTACTACAGGAAAACAGTCAGTGTTGGGATGGAGTGGTTGCTATAGCAACCAATCCTCCTTCTGGTAAGATGTTCTCATACAATATCATATTGTTGACTGGACTGGAATTGCGTGTTTTAAAAATGGCCTGTTTTTGTATATTTTGTACCATTGTACCAGTCAGTTTGTGATCAATATTTTAGCTCAATACCAACAAAGGCATTGCTTATGTTGGAAAAGCTTTCAATGGTAACAATTTACATTTTATCTGTGCATAAAACCATTAAGCTACTGTATATACTCTTCTAAAATACTTGGACTAGTAGGATAGTAATACAGATGAGTCCTGAATCCCAGTGTACTGAATGTGATGTGCTCTGCAACAGGCCTGAATCCCAGTGTGCTGAATGTGATGTGCTCTGCAACAGGCCTAAATCCCAGTGTACTGAATGTGAGTGCTCTGGAAAGGCTGAAAATCCCCAGGTGCTGAATGTGACTGTGCTCTGGAACAGGCCTGGAATCCCATGTGCTGAATGTGATGTGCTCTGCAACAGGCCTAAATCCCAGTGTACTGAATGTGATGTGCTCTGGAACAGGCCTAAATCCCAGTATACTGAATGTGATGTACTCTGCAACAGGCCTAAATCCCAGTGTACTGAATGTGAAGTGCTCTGCAACAGGCCTAAAATATTTTTGATTAGCCTCTACAGATGGCTCACTCCGACACCATCAATGTTTGTACTGAATGTTTTCATGCATGAATCACATTTATTGTGAATACATTTCCCTGAGCCAGTGTCAAGAGAGCAGATGATCGTGCATTTCCATGCCACAGGAGGACTACAACATTAAATATTCACAACAGCACTTGGAATAGGAGTCGTCCATGAAAGTATTCGATTTATAATGAAGCATTACGGATTAAAGCAGGGATGGAGCTTACTCAACAGCAGGATGAGTTGATAAGTGCTAAACCACCAATACAAGAATAATGAAAACCCCTTCTGATCGGGAGAAGGCCCCACAATGCATTACTCCTCAAGAATGAGGTCAACCATTTTGTGTCGCAGAATGTTTTCTCACGGTCAAGTGAGTCAATTAAATATGCCATTGTTCCATCTGTAGGAGAAAGAAAATCAGTTGAGACACTCCTTACTTTACACACTGTAACGTTCCATGTATCCTATTCTATAGCCTGATGCTTTGGCTTTCTGTGTGTTTCTGTTTCAATCACATATCATTGTATTCACCAAGCAGATGGACCTTGCTAGACAAGTCATGTATATGCTTTTAGTATGTCTGGGCATCATACAACGACCACTGACATTTTTTGGGTTATGTTTATTTTTTTCTCTCTCACAACATTCATATGAAATGATGTCGTACAGTAATGTGCATCGATGCACAATGTTTTCCAATGTCGAGGCGATGTGAATGTACTGAAGTGCATGAATTATCCATGCTCTGAAGTTGGAACATTGAAAAGATTTTAACTTTCATCCGATGTCTGCCTCCTGTGTCACGGTATGTCCCTTGCCGACCTGATAAAGTAAGGACAGAATACATTTAGCCTCCCAAACACAGTAAAGCTCGGTATGTATGTATAATTGACCTTTGGCTGTCATTGCTTTCTCTTCCTAGAGCTTTGTTCTACTTTGTGTTTGAATTCCATAATCCATTACCGACCCATGAGATCACAATGCAGCTGTAGCCTACATTGACAGGAGTGGGTACATGGGAGAAAGTAGTCCCACTAGGTTAACAGGGGTCATGAGAAGAATCCTACATGCTCCGCTCTGCTCAAGCCCCCCTGATGTGTCTGGTGTGTTGACATCAACCCTGTTTGGAGTCCTAATGATCAGGGGCGGACTGGCCATCTGGCATTTCGGGCAAATGCCAGATGGGCTGGTCCCTTTTTACCCCAGTGGTTGATGTTTTTTTTGTGCAAAATTAGCATTATCTGACTAACACTGGGGGCCTCAAGGGGGAAAAAATGGGCCGGTGTGTTTGAAATGCCAGAGCCGATTTCTGGTCCCAGTCCGCCCCTGTTAATGATCACTGTGACCAAAATACATAAACAGCATGCAAAACACAGCCAAAAAACTGTGACCAAAATACATCAACTGCATGCAAAACACAGCCAAAAAACTGTGACCAAAACACATCAACTGCATGCAAAACACAGAGATGCTTGCACTTTGAACCATAATTACAGGGACACAGTACACATGGATTTAGTACTGTAGATATGTGGTAGTGGTGGAGTAGGGGCCTGGGGGCACACAGTGTTTTGTGAAACCTGTGAATGTATTGTAATGTTTTATAAATTGTATATCTGCCTTCATTTTGCTGGACCCCGGGAAGAGTAGCTGCGTTCTTGCAGGAACTAATATTGGGATCCATAATAAACCCCAGGAAGAGTAGCTGCTGTCTTGGCGCAGCTAATGGGGATCCATAATAAACCCCAGAAGAGTAAACTGCTGTCTTGGCAGGAACTAATGGGGATCCATAAAAACCCCAGGAAGAGTAGCTGCTGTCTTGGCAGGAACTAATGGGGATCCATAATAAAACCCCAGGAAGAGTAGCTGCTGTCTTGGCAGCAGCTAATGGAATCCATAATAAACCCCAGGAAGAGTAACTGCTGTCTTGGCAGGAACTAATGGGATCCATAATAAACCCCAGGAAGAGTAGCTGCGTCTTGGCAGCAGCTAATGGGATCCATAATAAACCCAGGAAGAGTAACTGCTGTCTTGGCATGAACTAATGGGAGATCCATAATAAACCCAGGAAGAGTAGCTGCTGTCTTGGCAGGAACTAATGGGGATCCATAATAAACCCCAGGAAGAGTAGCTGCTGTCTTGGCAGCAGCTAATGGGGATCCATAATAAAACCCCAGGAAGAGTAGCTGCTGTCTTGGCAGGAACTAATGGGGATCCATAATAACCCCAGGAAGATTAGCTGCTGCTTTGGCAGGAACGAATGGGGATCCATAATAAAACCCCAGGAAGAGTAGCTGCTGTCTTTGGTCAGGAACTAATGGGGATGTCCATAATAAACCCCAGGAAGAGTAGCTGCGTCTTGGCAGGCAACTAATGGGGATCCATAATAAACCCCAGGAGAGTAGCTGCCTGTCTTGGCAGCAGCTAATGGGGATCCATAATAAACCCCAGGAAGAGTAGCTGCTGTCTTGGCAGAGAACTAATGGGGATACATATAAACCCCAGGAAGAGTAGCTGCTGTCTTGGCAACAAACTAATGGGGATCCATAATAATACAAAACAGTGAGACTGATTCATTTACATGTAATCCTACTGTACATTGTTTCTTCTTTATCCAACCCCCAGCTCTATACTCAGCACTTATTATAAACTGGATTCGTTCTGCAAACCATATGTTGAGCCATGGCACCTAATTCACTGACTAGTTTGTATTTGTTATTGCCTCTGCTTGGAAGCTACCAACGGTCCACTTTAGTTGTTGACTGTGTTAGAATGCATTGTGACTATCATCTTTCTTCTTTGGTGATTGATTTTTGAAGGCACCATGGATATGGCCTGTGTGTTTTGATGTTTACCATTTCTTACAGAGATGTGCTCTGTGAGTCTGCCACCGAAAGTGGTATCAGGCTATTTACCATGGGATGACTGGCTTATTTGTATTTATTAAGGATCTCCATTAGTTCCTGGCAAGGCAGCAGCTACTCTTCCTGGAGTCCAAACAAGATTAAGTAAATTACATCACAAACAAAATAAAAACAGTAACATCACATATACAACACAATAATATACACCACTACTCTAACCACTATAATATCTACAATACAACACATTATTACACCACTACTCTACCACTATATATCTACAATACAACACATTATTACAACCACTACTCTACCACTATATCATATCTACAATACAACACATATTACACCACTACTCTACCACTACATTCTACAATACAACACATCTATTTACACCACTACTCTACCACTACATATCTACAACAACACATTATTAACCACTACTCTACCACTACATTATCTACAATACAACACATTATTACACCACTACTCTACCACTATATATCTACAATACAACACATTATTACACCACTACTCTACCACTTATATATCTACAATACAACACATTATTACACCACTATCTACCACTATATATCTACAATACAACACATTATTACACCACTACTCTACCACTATATTATCTACAATACAACACATTATTACACCACTACTCTACCACATATATCTACAAGACAACACATTATTACACCACTACATATCTACAATACATCACATTATTACACCACTACTCTACCACTACATATCTACAATACAAACACATTATTACACACTACTCTACCACTACATATCTACAATACAACACATTATTACATCCACTACTCTACCACTATTATCTACAATACAACACATTATTACACCACTACTCTACTTCACTACATATCTACAATACAACACATTATTACACCACTACTCTACCACTACATATCTACAACTACAACACACTTATTACACCACTTACCTACCACTACATATCTACAATACAAACACCACATTCTACACCACTACTCCACTCATATCTACAATACAACACATTATTACACCCACTACTCCCACTACATATCTACAACTACAACACATTATTAACCCCACTATAATAATCTACAATACAACACTTATTACACCACTACTCTACCACTATATATCTACAATACAACACATTATTACACCACTACTCTACCACTAACATCTACAATAACAACAACATTATTACACCACTACTCTACCACTATACATCTACAATACAACACATTATTAACACCACTACTCTACCACTATATATCTACAATACAACAACATTATTACACCACTACTCTACCACTTATACATCTACAATCACACATATTACACACACTTATCTACCACTAATATCTACAATACAACACATTATTACACCACTACTCTACCATACATATTCTACAATACAAACACATATTACACCACTACATATCTACAATACAACACATTATACACCACTACTCTACCACTACATATCTACAATACAACACATTATTACACCACTATATATCTACAATACAACACATTATTACACCACTACTCTACCACATATTATCTACAATACAACACATTATTACACCACTACTCTACCACTATATATCTACAATACAACACATTATTACACCACTACTCTACCACAATATCTACAATACAACACATTATTACACCACTACATAATCTACAATACAACACATTATTACACCACTACTCTACCACTACATATCTACAATACAACACATTATTACACCACTACTCTACCACTATATATCTACAATACAACACATTATTACACCACTACTCTACCACTATATATCTACAATACACACATTATTACACCACTAACTCTACCACTATATATCTACAATACAAACACATTATTACACCACTACTCTACCACTATATATCTACAATACAACACATTATTACACCAACTACTCTACCACTAACAATCTACAATACATCACATTATTAACCACAACATATCTACAATACAACACATTATTACACCACTACTCTACCACTACATATCTACAATTACACACATTATTACACCACTACTCTACCACTACATATCTACAATACAACACATTATATACACCACAACTCTACCACTATATATCTACAATACAACACATTATTACACCACTATATACTACAATACAAACATATACCCACTACTCTACCACTAACATATCTACAATACAACACAATATTCACCACTACTCTACCACTATATATCTACAATACAAAACACATTATTACACCACTACTCTACCACTATATATCTAACAATACAAACACATTATTACACCACTACTCTACCACTATATATCTACATACAACACATATATTACACCACTACTACTCACACTATATATCTACAATACAACACATTATATACACCACTACTCTACCCATATATATCTACAATACAACACATTATTACACCACTACTCTACCACTACATATCTACAATACATCACATTATTACTCCACTATATATCTACAATACAACACATTATTACACCACTACTCTACCACTACATATCTACAATACAGCACAAATTTACAACGCTTGTCTTTCATAATTTGTTCCGTTATGCTTGGATGTGTAAGTTCAGTATTCGTTGTTGGCATGTCATGCTTAAGTTTGCTAATTTTGCCATTAAAAGAATCATCAAAGTAGTTGGCAATATCAGTGAGTTTTGTGACGAATGAGCCATCTGATTCAATGAAGGATGGACCTGAGTTCGCTCTCGCTGCTGGTGATTCTTTGATCCACCTCTACGCAGACGACACCATTCTGTATACCTCTGGCCCTTCTTTGGACACTGTGTTAACTAACCTCCAGACGAGCTTCAATGCCATACAACTCTCCTTCCGTGGCCTCCAACTGCTATTAAATTCAAGTAAAACTAAATGCATGCTCTTCAACCGTTCACTACCCGCACCTGCCCGCCTGTCCAGCATCACTACTCTGGACGTTTCTGACCTAGAATATGTGGACAACTACAAATACCTAGGTTCCTGGTTAGACTGTAAACTCTCCTTCCAGACTCACATTAAACATCTCCAATCCTAAATTAAATCTAGAATCGGCTTCCTATTTCACAACAAAGCATCCTTCACTCATGCTGCCAAACATACCCTCGTAAAACTGACCATCCTACCGATCCTCGACTTCGGCGATGTCATTTACAAAATAGCCTCCAACACTCTACTCAACAAATTGGATGCAGTCTATCACAGTGCCATCAGTTTTGTCACAAAAGCCCTCGTTGGCTGGCCCTCGCTTCATACTCGTCGCCAAACCCACTGGCTCCAGGTCATCTGCAAGTCTCTGCTAGGTAAAGCCTTATCTCAGCTCACTGGTCACCATAGCAGCACCCACCCGTAACACGCGCTCCAGCAGGTATATCTCACTGGTCACCCCCAAAGCCAATTCTTCCTTTGGCCGCCTCTCCTTCCAGTTCTCTGCTGCCAATGACTGGAACGAACTGCAAAAATCTCTGAAGCTGGAGACTCTTACCTCCCTCACTAGCTTTAAGCACCAGCTGTCAGAGCAGCTTACAGATCACTGCATAGCTCATCTGTAAATAGCCCATCCAATCTACCTCATCCCCATACTGTTTTTATTTATTTATCTTGCTCCTTTGCACCCCAGTATCTCTACTTGCACATTCATCTTCTGCACACCCTACCATTCCTGTGTTTAATTTCTATATTGTAATTACTTTGCCCCCATGGCCTATTTATTGCCTTACCTCTCTTATCCTACCTAATTTGCACATGCTGTATATAGTCTTGTTCTACTGTATTATTGATTATATGTTTGTTTATTCCATGTGGAACTCTGTGTTGTTGTATGTGTCGAACTGATTTGCTTTATCTTGGCCAGGCCGCAGTTGCAAATGAGAACTTGTTCTCAACTAGCCTACCTGGTTAAATAATGGTTAAATAAAACATTGTAAAAAAAATTTGCCCAAAATGTCATTTAAGGTGCTCCAAAGCTTTTTACTATCATCCTTTATATAATGTACATTTGTTTTGTAGTGCAGTTTCTTCTTCTTTTTGTTTAGTTTAGTCACATGATTTCTCAATGTATAGTACGTTTACCAATCAGCTGTGCAGCCAGACTTATTTGCCATTCCTTTTGCCTTGTCCCTCTCAACCATAACATTTTTCAATTACTCATCAATCCATGGGGATTTAAGCAGTTTTTACAGTCAATTTCTTAATGTGTGCATGCTTATTAGTAACTTCAATAAGCAATTTCAGAAATGCGCCAAGTGTCATGTCTGCTTGCTCCTCATTACACACCACAGACCAGAAAATATTCTGTACATCTTCAACATAGGAATCACTACAAAACCTCTTGTATGACTTCTTCTACACTATACTAGGCCCAGCCTTTGGACCTTTGTTTTCCTAGATATGGCTACTATATCGTGATCACTACACTGGTGTAGTGGTGGGTATACACAGGTATACGCTGTATACCCACTTATTTTTCAGTGGGCATTGCGTACAGGCCTACTCACTTCTTAATCCCAATGATGTGTATCAAAGTAATGTAGTGGAGGTATTGTACCCCTTGGTTGATATCACATACATTATCAAGCATTTCACACATATTATCCAGATACTGACTGTTAGCACTTGGTGGACTATAGCAACTTCCCACAATAATAGACTTTAGGTGAAGCAGGTGAACCTGTAGCCATATCACTTCAACATCATCTGACGTGAGATCCTCTTACAGCAATATGACTCTGGATATATACAGCAAAACCTCCCCGACCTATCTCTGCTGTAGATGTTAGAACCATGTCTTGCTACCACTGTATCGTAAAATGGAATTATCTATCGAGTTTCAGAGATAGCCAGTATATGAATGTTATCTGTTGTTAGTAAGTTATGGATTTCATGAAGCTTTTATCTTAGGCTACATATGTTAAATGGATGTCACGACTTCCGCCGAAGTAGGTCCCTCTCCTTGTTCGGGAGGCGTTTGGCGGTCGACGTCACCCTGCCTTCTAGCCATCGCCGATACACTTTTCATTTTCCATTTGTTTTGTCCTTGTCTTACACACCTGGTTTCATTCCCCCAATTACTTGTTCATTATTTAACCCTCTGTTCCCCCATGTTTGTTTGTGAGTGATTGTTTGCTTGTAATACGGTCCGTTATTGTGGGCTCGTATTATTGTGTTGTATTTGTGAATATTTGAGTAAATGATGTTTATTACTCATATCTGCTGTTCTACGCCTGACTCCTCTACACCAGCTACACACAGGCAATATTACATGGGTTGCTTGATTGTTTGTATTGTTTTACTGGGAGACTTATCAGAGGTAGACATGACAGTGAGATTTATATATGAGCTGATAGTGCAGGATGAGCTGCACACAGTGGACTTCCTGCTAGGACAAATCATCTCAGTGATAACAGTATAACTCAGGTTCATAGGCACATGATTACTGACAATAGCTGTCAGATTGACAGAAGCACTCGGGGAAGTTAGAGGGAACATAAATTGGGTTACTTACATTATTACTGACAACATTCCTGGAAAAATGTACATTTGGAGCAGCACGACGACAACTCAGAGGGACAATGGTAGGAATTATCTGAGCTTGGCTTGGGTCACTGATAAGTCATTGTCTCAACGCGACCTTAAAATAAGAGGACAGGGTCCAGGCACCAAGATGATTTGGATGGAGTCTGCCATTCCTGTAGAGCAGGGGTGTCAAACTCAAATACCCAGTGGGCCAAAATGTAAAACCTGAACAAAGTCGCGGGCCAACATTGAACAAATTAACCTTTTAATATGGACCCAAACAAGTTTTGCTTTAACATTGAATATGGAACAAGCATCGCTTATTACCATACAATATATAATTTAATAGTGGAGACATGCAAAATCGAATTTCAAATGAAAAAACACATCAATGGCATTCATTTATTAAATAAATAAAATGTAAATAAAAATCGTATGCCTCTTTTCTATTTGCAGCCTTCTGATTTAAATACCAAAAATAAAACTTTTCCATGCTAATAACTTTACAAATAAAGATGATAATAAATCAATCCACATTCAATGCCCCATGCCTGTGTAGCAAAGAAAAAGTGCACAAAGAAAACCTTAATTATTGCCACACTGACTCTAATCTGATGTGCCCAAGCCAGGCACTTTGTGATGTGCTTTTTGAACAATTCTGTTGTGAAACCAAACTTATTTTCATTCATCCTCCTTTCTGGCTCCTTTGAGTCGATGTCCAGGTCCTGTATTTGTCAATGGCTGTTCGTTTCATAATGTCGTCTAATGTGTTTACTCCTTACTACAGCCACGTTGAACTCCACAAAACAAACAAACAGCGTTTGTCCTTTTACATCATATGTAACACAGATTTCTGCCTCCCACTTGTTCTCAGGAAAAGCTCCTGTTTTCTGCCTTTCTTTTCGCCATTTTTGGGAAGGGATAGCGCGCTGACAGTTGTAGCGTCTATGTTGCTATGACTACTGTCACAGAGGAGAGGGCGTTTCTGGGTCCTGTCCTGATTGGCGCGCGAAAACAACAGCAGAGCATTATGGGATTCGTAGTATTAGCGGTGAATGCGCTGTATAATACCGGCGGGCCAGCTCTAGTAGTAATTTGGTATTGTCTCGCGGGCCAAATATAATTACCCCGCGGGCCAAATTTGGCCCGCGGGCCAGAGTTTGACACCCATGCTGTAGAGCATCTTCTGTTTCCAAAAGGTGTCAAAGTTATCTATAAAAGTTATGCCAACAGAGCTACAGTAGTCTTTTAGCCAGATGTGTAATGCTAGTAGCCTGCTGAATGTTTCGCTAACCACAGGCCAGCAATGGCACAGGGGCTGAAATAATCGGTTGAGTCTTTCAGAGCTGGAATCAGTTCTTCAATACCCCCTAGAGTCGACGTCTGCACTGCCGTGGAAATCAAATCAGTATATTTTTAAAATCCCCATCAAAATGATTTTGGTAAAATAGAGATATCTGTTTTTTTTGCATGGGCTTCGTCTCAATCAACCACATCCGCTGATGTTGACCTTTCACATCTGCGGGGGAAGGTAGCCGAGCTACAGTGCTGTTCGTCAGACCCAGAGACGCCCCTGAAAATTGGTCTTCTCACGAAAACGTCTAGGACGTCCAAATGGTTTGGGCTACAAACTAATATGACCCCTCTGTGGAAAGATGAGACATTCACGAACACAATGGTGTTCTCCATGCTCTACGATACCCACTCGTCAGAATGTAACCCACTACCGGGCTGAAAGATTTATGGAAGTGAAATGGGGCATTTCCACGTCCAAGCTACACAGACAATTCAATGATTTAAAAAAATGTGCTTTGTTATATCTCTCAGACATAGGACCGACACTTCAAAACATATTTCCTTTTGATTTATCTGTTTTTCCATGTATACATCTGTTAGTCAATGGGTTTCTATGGGCTAATAGAAGTAAGGCCAAATTCAATGTTTCATCAAATATATTTTTTCTATACAGTACCCGTCAGTACCCGTACCAGTACAGTACCCGTATACAGTACCCGAAAAAGGGTTTTTCTTTATTGGCATTCTCTCAACCATATTCATAAGGAATGCTTTTCCAACAGTCTTGAAGGAGTTCCCACATATGCTGAGCACTTGTTTGCTGCTTTTCCTTCACTCTGCGGTCCAACTCATCCCAAACCATCTCAATTGGGTTGAGGTTGGGTGATCGTGGAGGCCAATCATCTGATGTAGCAATTATCACTCTCCTTCTTGGTCAAATAGTCCTTACACAGCCTGGAGGTGTGTTTTGGATCATTGTCCTGCTGAAAACCAATGATAGTCCCACTAAGCAAAAACCAGATGGGATGGCGTAGCGCTGCAGAATTCTGTGGTAGGCATGCTGGTTAAGTGTACCTTGAATTCAAAATAAATCACCGACAGCGTCACCAGCAAAGCACCCCCACACCATCACACCTCCTCCTCCATGCTTCATGGTGGGAACAACACATGCGTTCACCTACTCTGCATCTCACAAAGACACGGCGATTGGAATCAGAAATCTCAAATTTGCGATTACATTTACTTTTGATACTTAAGTATATTTAAAACCAAATACTTTTAGACTTTTACTCAAGTAGAATTTTACTTGGTGACTTTCACTTTTACTTGAGTCATTTTCTTTTAAGGTATCTTTAAATTTACTCAAGTATGACAATTTGATACTTTTTCCACCACTGCATGAGAGCCAGTTTCATCATAGCGCCTGGCGGTTTTTGCGACTGCACTTGAAGAAACTTTCAAAGTTTTTGAAATTTTCCGGATTGACAGACCTTCATGTCTTAAAGTAATGATGGACTGTTCTTTCTCTTTGCTTATTTGAGGTGTTCTTGCCATAATATGGACTTGGTCTTTTACCAAATATGGCTAACTTCTGTATACCACCCCTACATTGTCACAACACAACTGATTGGCTCAAACGCATTAGGAAGGAAAGAAATTCCACAAGTTAACTTTTAACAAGGAATTGAAATACATTCCAGGTGACTACCTCATGAAGCTGGTTGAGAAAATGCCAAGAGTGTGCAAAGCTGTCATCAAGGCAAAGGGTGGCTACTTTGAAGAATCTCAAATTAAAAATATATTTTGATTTGTTTAACACTTTTTTGGTTACTGCATGATTCCATATGTGTTGTTTCATAGTTTTGATGTCTTCACTATTATTCTACAATGTAGAAAATAGTAAAAAATTATGAAAAACCCTGGAATGAGTAGGTGTGTCCAAACTTTTGACTGGTACTCTATATTTTTTAATACCTACAGGGGTCCTAGAATTCTAAATGAAATAACTAAATGATCCTTGGTATAACCATCTTAAAACAATTCCATATGTTAGCTTAGTAGAAAACCCATCACTGGGTACATAAATCCAGTTTCAGCAGTTCCAAGCTAGCCCTCCTAATGTCGTTTGACAGCGTCAGTCCCCCGCAGCTGTCGTGGAACGGTAGGAAGCAGCCTAGTAATGTCCTATACTCGTGCCCCAGGGTAGCACAGGGTTTTTGCCCCGGGATTTGAGATGTTTCTCACCATAGAGCTGAGGATGATAACAGCTGGTGAAATGGCCATTTTGGTGCCTCGAGTGGTTCAGGAGACCCCTCGAGGACCGATGGGAGGTGGGGTACAGTGGACCCGAGCCAGCCGTAGAATCCATCGTGGCTGACGAAGGGGCCAGAGCCTCAGACACCCTCGTGGCCCAATGAGGGGGGGAGGGTTCGGAGGATCCGAACCCAAGGTAGAATCCCGCCGGGTTGGAAACAGGTTCCAGGACGATGGCGTTGCACCCTCCAATGCCAGCGTGGCGAAGCTGATGGTGGTATCAGCCTATTTGCCATGGGATGGCTGGGTTATTATCAGCCTATTTCTACCATATGATGACTGGGTTATTATCAGCCTATTTCTACCATGTGATGACTGGGTTATTATCAGCCTATTTCTACCATGTGATGACTGGGTTATTATCAGCCTATCTATTCTACCATGGAAAATGACTGGTTATTTTATCAAAGCCTCAGTCTCTACCATGTGACTGGTTTTACTCAGCCTCATGTTTACCATGATGACTGGGTTATTATCAAGCCATTCTACCATGTGAGCTGGGTTAATTATCATGACCTATTCTACCATGTGACTGGGTTATTTCAGCCTACTTTCTACCATGGGAATACTTGGGTTATTTCAGCCTATTTCTACATTTGATGACTGGGTTATTATCAGCCTATTTCTACCATGTGACTGGGTTATTATCAGCCTATTTCTTACCATTGTGACTGGGTTATTATCAGCCTATTTCTACCATGTGACTGAGTTATTATCAGCCTATTTCTACACATGTGACTGGGTTATTATCGAGTCTATTATTTCATTACATGTGACTGGTTATTATCAGCCTATTTCTACCATGTGGACTGGGTTATTATCAGCCTATTTCTACCATGTGACTGGGTTATTATCAGCTATTTCTACCATGTGACTGAAGTTAATCATCAGCCTATTTCTAACC
>NW_019942557.1:287700-295447 GCF_002910315.2 Salvelinus sp. IW2-2015 | reverse complement strand
GTTATTATCAGCCTATTTCTACCATGTGATGACTGGGTTATTATCAGCTTATTGCTACCATGTGACTGGGTTATTATCAGCCTATTTCTACCATGGAATGACTGGGTTATTATCACCATGGGATGTTTAAAAAAATAAATCCTAATCATATCACAATCAACTTTTACCAGTTTAATGTAGATACAATTAAAATGCTTTTTTGTGTTAAGAATAGACTGACGAGTTTCAGAAGAAAGTTTTTTGTTTCTGGCCATTTTGAGCCTGTAATCTAACCCACAAATACTGATGCTCCAGATACTCAGTTAGTCTAAAGGCCAGTTTTATTGCTTCTTTAATCAGAACAACAGTTTTCAGCTGTGCTAACATAATTGCAAAAGGGTTTTCTAATTATCAACTAGCCTTTTAAAATGATAAACTTGGGTTAGCTAACACAACGTGCCATTGGAACACAGGAGTGATGGTTGCTGATAATGGGCCTCTGTACGCCTATGTAGATATTCCATTAAAAATCCGCCGTTTCCAGCTACAATAGTCATTTACAACATTAACAATGTCTACACTGTATTTCTGATCATGATTATGTTATTTTAGTGGACAAAAAAATGTGCTTTTCTTTCAAAAACAAGGACATTTCTAAGTGACCCCAAACTTTTGAACGGTAGTGTATACAGTATGTAAAATACATTTTTGGCGCATTTTTCCCCCAATAAAATGTTGATAATTAAACATTGACAGTATATCAACAATTCCCTCTGTGCAAGTCTGGAGAATGTATCTAAGGATAGTCACACAACATGGTGTGAATGCAGATGCTTCTGAAACTAAGAAGAATGTGTTGGCATGTGAGAAGAGTCTGACTTTCAGGAAATGACAGGTAAAGACAAGTACACTGAATTTAGACGACCAAATGCCCAAAGCCTATTTAGACCCAATCAGCATCTCTTCAAAGTAAGTTATTAAATAAATAGTCCAGTTTGTAACATTCTTTATGAAATGGGCTTTGAAATTATGTGTAATTCAATGTAGTGAGCTTTGAAATGATTGATGTACAGTATGTCCATTTTAGAGTGGTTAAAATTCATAAAAATATGAATGAAGGTAGTATGATCAAATAAATCAAATAACACATTTCATCAAGTTTTTGACATTTTTATGATTACTTTTTGAAAATACTCATATCAATGGAACAAACTACAAACAACAAATCTCTAAATAAATAAATAGATGTAAAAAATGTAATTTCAGGCTGTGGTGCCTGGCTTTAAGAGCCCTATTCATAGAGGGAGAAGAGGTTTAAAAGACTGTGTGGAACTTGCGACTACTTAAAGTCTGCGGATATGGGTTTAGTTTAGGTTTTAAAAAATGGTCTATCAGCACTTGCTTTGCTTCACAAGTGTAGAATGCTAACACTCTCACATTGTAATGTCCCTGCAGCGGTTGGTTCAGGGGAGGTGCTGAATGGAATGCTAAATGCATAGATCCACAATCATGGCTGAATGCCACTTAGGGGGCAGGAAATGGTGTTAAGGAGAAGAAGGCACTGGGCCAAGGATAGCTAATACCATTACGCCCATGTCACAAAGTAATTGACGATTAACCGGCACCTTTTATCAGCCACTTTGCAGGACAATACGTGTCATATCCTGCAATTGCTACCTTCCAGACTTTCAGGGTAACATGTCGACGCCTCCAGTTTTGAGACGATTAGAAATGGTAAAGCTGGTTTTGTTCCTATGCACCAATTGGAGAAATATGGAAATTCCTCCCGGAGAAGTGTCGGATGATGGGTTTAGAACAGTTATTACAGAGATTCATAGTGAACAGTCGTGTCAGACGGTAACCATTCTGTGTGGAGAGGCCTTGAGCAATTGTTGCTGCACGCACAGGCCACATTCATGCTGGTTCTGGATTAGCTTTGGAGGCTGAGCAAAAAAACAAGAGAATTGAAATGCAAATGAGAAGCGGATTACTGAGAGAGAGCATTCACTCTATTAGTGTCTCCTCCATTAACTGGTACCCTTTTTCAGAAATGGCTCTTTCTTCAACCATATTTAATTTCAGATCTATTCACAGTTAGGCCTGTAGTCATTAACTTTGGTAAATGACCTTGCTAAGAGCGTCGGGCCAGTAACTGAAAGGTTGTTGGATCGAATCCCCGAGCTGACAAGATAAAGAATCTGTCGTTCTGCCCCTGAGCAAGGCAGTTCACCCACTTGTTCCCCGGGCGCCGAAGACGTGGATGTTGATTATGGCAGCCCCCCACACCTCAATGATTCAGAGGGGTGGGGTTAAATGCGGAAGACACATTTCAGATGAATGCATTCAGTTGTACAACTGACTAGGTATCCCCCCTTTCCCTTTCCCTTTCGTCACGTGTATCAATGTGTAATGAGACAAACCGGTAGGTACTTAACTCATGATCTTGTAGCACATTTTTGATATTATGTACAATACCACAATCACCCAAGGTCACAATATATCTTTCTTCACATTCTTCCATGTATGTCTCCACTAAGCAACTTGCCTTTTGACAGGAAGACCTCATCCACTGCAACCCTACTTAACCTGAACCCCAAAAGACTAATAGTGTTGACAAAAGAACTATGTTTTCTACATCTAGAGTTCTGGGGTTTGTTTAGCCATCGCCGTCCCATGGTGTTGACAAAAGAACTATGTTTTCTACATCTAGAGTGCTGGGTTTGTTAGCCATCCGCGTCCCATGGTGTTGCACATGAATCCCCCTATAAAATGCGCTAAACGAGAAACGAGTGATCTCCACTTCAAAAGCAAGCTTCCTGCACACTCCAGAACTCTAGCTGCAGGGGTGACGCTGACTTGAAAGTGCCCAACTGTGATTTACTTTGATCTGTTTCAGATTTGTAGTGCAGAGAAAGGTTGTGTAATGTAATGTTTTTTTACATATTCATGCTTTTCCATAATATAAAAATATGTTTGTTTTCCATATGCTGTATGTTGATTCAGTATACAGATGTAGGATCTTAATTTTGAGCCAGTTGCTACAGCATGAAAATAATCCTGCAAAAACAGGAAATTTGAATTATTATGTGGATTATAATTAATGGACATTTTTGAAGGGTTGGGACATTTTTCATAGGGGAAAATCAAGTCGCTACACGTTTACTGCAACAGGGTGATCATATCACAATCCTATATCTGTAGCAACAGAAAAATATCTGTTTTACAATTGATTTTCCACTCACCACTCTTTCAACCACTGGAGATTAAACATATTAGGTATGGAATTGACTATTACGGATCCTTTTGATTTCATGAGAAATTGTCAAAGTCAAAGCAGACTGTGATACACAATAGAGGCAAGCGTATTATATAAGTGTATTATATAAGTGTCTTTGTCTTATGTAAAACATGTATTAAAAAGTGTTATTGTCTTATGTTAAAACATGATTAAAATAAAGTGTATTGTCTTATGTTAAAACATGTATTAAATAAGTGTATTGTCTTATGTTAAAACATGTATTAAATAAGTGTATTGTCTTATGTTAAAATAGTGTTCTGCCTTTCTGTAATTTCCGTCTTGCTCAGATGGTGTCAGTCCCACTTATGAACAGTTATAATGTAGGCCTGTTTATAATGCACATCAACACTACCTTATACTAGTAGACTCTACCCTTCTCATGGTGTATTGTACTACAGTGTAAGAACGGTCCAACCCCTTACTGTTTGAGGATTATTAAAACAGACGAGAAAAGGTTCAACATTCCAGGCGTATGTATGTCTATGTTATTGTCTCCCAAGTTGAACTCTAGTGTAGAGGATATATTACTACTGGACAAACAGCTCTTGGGTTGTAAAAATCATAATCTGGTCTACAGTCTTATTTGCATGTGCAGAGCGCCCTCTGCTGGCAAGACCCAAGAATGGCACACAATCTCCTCTCAGAGGAAAAATTCAAACACTACTATTGGAGAGAAAACCTCTGGTAGATTACCAGGACAATCACTTTGCTTATGGTGGCATAATGTGGCATCATACTTCCATTAATTCAATATAATTTTGTAAAAAGCCAAGGCATCATTTACAAATAATTAATTTAAACAGAAGAAATAGATCGGGGATGAATAAAACATTCCAGCCACAATCAGATATATAGATATAACCTTGTTACCTGATCCCTTAGTAATTGATACGGTTTCCCCTGAACAGTGATGATTCCAGGAGAAGCAGAGGTGGGTATAGGGCAGATTGGCTCCAGAGCCAATATGTAATTGCACTCGATTGGTGGAATGACCCATATATAGTATGTAATTGCACTCGATTGGTGGAATGGTGGAATGACCCATATATAATATGTGGGAGGTTGGGGCCGACATACATGGCTTAGTCCTGGAAACATAAATTCCCTTTTAGTGTGAGTGGGGAAGTCTCGGGAGGTCAGAGGGAGGGTATGACCTTGTCTCTTCACTGGTGTGCTCAGCAGATAGCCTTCATCACTTACTAGTGTGGGATTAGAGCAGTACCTGGAGAGGGCTGTATCAAGGGGACAAACAGAGAATAAAGAACACGCTTTATCATATACACTACTGGTCAAARGTTTTAGAACACCTACCCATTCAAGGGTTTTTCTTTATTTTTACTATTTTCTACATTGTAGAATAATAGTGAAGACATCAAACTATGAAATAACACATATGGAATCATGTAGTAACCAAAGAAGTGTTAAACAAATCAACATATATTTTATATTTGAGATTGTTCAAATAGCCACCCTTTGCCTTGATGACAGCTTTGCACACTCTTGGCATTCTCTCAACCAGCTTCACCTGGAATGCTTTTCCAACAGTCTAGAAGGAGTTCCCACATATGCACTCCATCACTCTCCTTCTTGGTAAAATAGCGCTTACACAGCCTGGAGGTGTGTTGGGTCATTTTCCTGTTGAAAAACAAATGATAGTCCCACTAAGCACAAACCAGAAGGGATGGTGTATCGCTGCAGAATGCTGCGTTGGCCATGCTGGTTAAGTGTGCCTTGAATTCTAAATAAATCACAGACATTGTCACCAMCAAAGCACCCCCACACCATAAGACCTTCTCCTCCATGCTTTATGGTGGGAAATACACATGCATAGATCATCCATTCACCCACACCGCGTCTCACAAAGTTGGCGGTTGGAACCAAAAATCTTACATTTTGACTCCAAACCAAAGGACAAACATCCATGCTAATGTTCATTGCTCATGTTCTTGGCCCAAGCAAGTCTCTTCTTATTATTGGTGTCCTTTAGTAGTGGTTTATTTGTAGTAATTCAACCATGAAGGCCTGATTCACACAGTCTCCTCTGAACAGTTGATGTTGAGATGTGTCTGTTACTTGAACTCTGTGAAGCATTTATTTGGGCTGCAATTTCTGAGGCTGGTAACTCTCATGAACTTATCCTCTGCAGCAGAGATAACTCTGGGTCTTCCATTCCTGTGGCAATCCTCATGAGTGCCAGTTTCATCATAGCYCTTSATGGTTTTTCAAAGTTCTTGACATTTTCCGTATTGACTGACCTCCATGTCTTAAAGTAATGATGGACAGTTGTTTCTCTTTGCTTATTTGAGCTGTTCTTGCCATAATATGGACTTGGTCTTTTACCAAATAGGGCTATCTTCTGTATACCACCCCTTGTCACAACACAACTGATTGGCTCAAACGCATTAAGAAGGAAAGAAATTCCACAAATTAACTTTTAAGAAGGCACACCTGTTAATTGAAATGCATTCCAGGTGACTACCTCATGAAGCTGGTTGAGAGAATGCCAAGAGTGTGCAAAGCTGTCATCAAGGCAAAGGGTGGCTATTTGAAGACTTTATTTATTTATTTATTTATTTTTCAAATGTTGAAGCACCTCTGCGAGTGTCGGCAGCCAGGTTAAAATGTTCAGCTTACGTAGAATTTGAGATGTCCGAAGAACTAGGCTATATGAATGGGTGTATGTTGAATATTTTTATTGACAAAACCATACATCTAATTTTCACGTTTGGTTAATTCTACCATGTGATTTTTTATTTAATGCATAAAAAAAACGGAAGAAAAATGTATTGACTTAATGCCAATCTACTACTATGTACTGAATATAGTGAGGACGAGACCAGACAGGGGCAGATGTTATGGTGCTTTCTCTTCAATTCTGTATTATTCTTCCCAAGACATTTTGTTGAATCTAAAAAGCTAAACACAAAACAAACAGACACAGCAACAGTTCAGTAAGTGGTCCATACATTGCAATACTTCAGCAGWATTAATAACTTGGCAGAGGTTTTCTTCTGTTCATAATACAGAGGGGCTAGAAGTACWGTTTATTTGCATCTATGGAAAGCTGATTAAATACTTTGTTTTAATTTCACAAAGTGTTAAACTTGGTGAAACATTCAATTTGTCAAATACATTCAAACCATTTCGTTTTGACGTTGCACAAGAAAGCAGCAACAAAATAATGTTTTGGTAACGCTTTATCTGTTGTGATGTGGCTCTGAGAGGAAGGACCCCTGTGTTTTGCTCCCCTTGTGTGAGATTTTACACATGAATGGGGCTAGAGGTGAGAGGTGAGCTGGTCTGACCGCTGGTCACAAAGCAAGACAATTCCAAGCATTGCTTTTATGGGGGGAACACTCCTGTGGCCCAACGGTGGGAGGAGTTTCAGCAACTGACATTTTAAAATAGACTTGGTGGCATTGCTACCTCAGGGATTCCATTATTAGCCTTCACACTGAGATGATATGGACTAAAACATTAACTCTATTGTTGAACACAAATGCAAACAATTAGTTAACCAAATGTTTAAAGCAGCTAGGGGGAATTCTGAATAATGGAACACTTTTTGCATTTCCGTCTTCCGTAACCTCTTTTGACACCTATCCAAGGTGTCACCTATCCAAGGTGTCAGTAGTCCAACACACGACACATTTCTGAAATCCTCAAGATGTTTCCTCATCACACAAAAAAAAACGAATGTTGATATGATATTCACAAAAGGCATTAAACACTCATTTGTGTACACTGAGTCAAAACCATATTTTCAGTTTGCATTTGGTAGACTGGGACGGCAGGTCAGATAGACTGGGACAGCAGGTCAGATAGACTGGGACGGCAGGTCAGATAGACTGGGACAACATTATTACAGTCCTAATTCTACGCCAATGACAATTCATTTAAATGTTGTGTGATAAAGAAACATCTGAGGATTTCAAAAATGTATCATGTAATGAGCTAATATGTTGGATACTGTAGATGTCTGAAGAAGTTACAGAAGATGGAAATGTAGAAAGAGGTCCCACTTTTTCTGAATTCACTCAAATAACAGTAGTAATAACAGTCCAAATAACAGTAGTAATAAGAGTAGTAATAACAGTCCTAATAACAGTAGTAATAACAGTAGTAATAACAGTACTAATAACAGTAGTAGTAACAGTCCTAATAACAGTAGTAATAACAGTACTAATAACAGTAGTAATAACAGTAGTAATAACAGTAGTAATAACAGTAGTAATAACAGTCCAAATAACAGTAGTAATAACAGTAGTAATAACAGTACTAATAACAGTAGTAGTAACAGTCCTAATAACAGTAGTAGTAACAGTCCTAATAACAGTAGTAATAACAGTACTAATAACAGTAGTAATAACAGTAGTAATAACAGTACAAATAACAGTAGTAATAACAGTAGTAATAACAGTAGTAATAACAGTAGTAATAACAGTAGTAATAACAGTAGTAATAACAGTA
>NW_019942557.1:281200-281463 GCF_002910315.2 Salvelinus sp. IW2-2015 | reverse complement strand
TAATAACAGTAGTAATAACAGTAGTAATAACAGTAGTAATAACAGTACCAATAACAGTACTAATAACAGTACTAATAACAGTAGTAATAACAGTAGTAATAACAGTAGTAATAACAGTAGTAATAACAGTACCAATAACAGTACTAATAACAGTAGTAATAACAGTAGTAATAACCGTAGTAATAACAGTAGTAATAACAGTAGTAATAACAGTAGTAATAACAGTCCTAATAACAGTACTAATAACAGTACTAATAACAGTA
>NW_019942557.1:274606-276209 GCF_002910315.2 Salvelinus sp. IW2-2015 | reverse complement strand
CTGACTGTTAGCTAGCTACTGGTTTATTAGCTAAATGTTATTAGCGCTGGTTGATTAACTACGGTTATTTTAGGAATACTTGTTTTATTCTGACGGTTATTAGGACTGTTATACTACTGTTATTGAGCGGCTGGTTATGTACTGACGGTTAATTAGGGACTGTTAGTTACTACTGGTTAATTAGCGCTGTATTACTACGGTTATTGAACTACTGGTTATTACTAGCTGTTATTGGTAGCTGTTATGTGACTGTTTAGCTTGACTAGCTGTTATGTAGTACTGTTATTACTAATGGTTATTAAGTACTGTTATTAGTAGCTGGTTTTTATTCTAAACTGTTATTACTACTGTTATTAGTAGCTGGTTATTGACTAACTGGTTATTCAGTACTGGTTATTACTACTGTTATGTACTACTGTTATTAGGACTGGGTTTATACTACTGTGTATTAGGAACTGTTATTACTACTGTATTGAGTACTGTTATTAGTACTGTTATTCAGTTACTGTTTGTACTAGCTGTTTATTAGACTGTTATTTACTACTGTTATTGGTACTAGTTATTGTACTGTTTAATTGGGTACGTTATTACTACTGTTATTAGGACTGGGGTTATTACTAACTGTTTATTTAGTACTGTTATTTAATAACAGTAGTATTGACAGTAGTTATAACAGTAGTAATAACTGTAGTAATAACAGTAGTAGTAACAGTACTAGTAACAGTAGCAGTAACAGTACTAATAACAGGTGTAATAACAGTACTACAAGAACAAACAAACAGGATGTAGTAGTACAAGAACCAGAGCCCTGCCGCTGATCTTACTGTGTTCTTCGACCGGTGAGCTTCCTGTTTGAAGCTTGCTCTGCCACCCTCTATGATGTCACTCCAATGAAGTGATGTGATTTTGATAATGTGGTTTCTCTGCAATTACCAATTATTTATGATTTTCTCCTTGTCAGACCAAGAAATAAACACGTCACGATTAAGCTGTCGCAGTTTTATATGATGTCCCACTCTTTCTGAATTCAACCTACGTATGTCAAATATGCCTTTTAAATTTACCTCTCCAAATTATTGATACATTGAGAAATTAAGAAATTGTATTGGCTACACACAGTACATAGACTTTACTTGCAGGATGACACAGGGTCTGTAACTTGGAGGTCCTTTTTACAACATAAACATAAATGCAATGAAAATAGGGTATTTGAACATCAAATTGATACTAAAATGCTGATTCGTTTAGATCCAATGTCCCCTTGACTCATGTTCTTGACTCACATGTTCTTGACTCACACGTTGACAGTTACTCTAGATAGAAACCTTCTTTGTCTAAGATTGTAGTTTGCACATTATTTCCTAACAACACAGGGTCATAGTATTCCACCTAATAGTATTTTATACTCACTGTATAATAACGTCATAAAAAAAACTCTCAACTATGATGATGACATCACCAAGAAGTTTATTGCCACTAGGAAGCCCCAATGGAGAAGAGGTACTCTTCAGAAGGGAGCACCAAGCGGCCAGAAGGGAGCACCAAGCGGCCAGAAGGGAGCACCAAGCGGCCAGAAGGGAGCACCAAGCGGCCAGAAGGGAGC
>NW_019942557.1:248760-271200 GCF_002910315.2 Salvelinus sp. IW2-2015 | reverse complement strand
TTGAGTGGCTCCTTCCGGCTTACTTGGTGTTGCCTTTTCCCTCCAGGTGAATTTTATTTTTTTTCCTCTTTTTTTTTTTTTTTCTCCTTTCTGGCCGCTTGTGCTCCTTCTGCGCTTGTGGCTCCCTTCTGGCCGTTTGGTGCTATTTTGGCGCGCTTGGTGTCTCCTTCTGGCCGTTTTGGTGCTCCCTTCTGGCCGCTTGGTGCTCCCTTTGGCGTTTGGTGCTCCTTTTGGCGCTGGTGCTCCTTCTTGTGCCGGTTTGGTGCTCCCTTCTGAGCGCTTGGTGTCTTTGCGCTTTGTGCTCCCTTCTGGCCTTTGGTGCCCCTTTTGTGCGGCTTTTGGCTGCTCCCTTCTGTCCACATGGTGGCTCCCTTCTGGCCGGTTGGTGCTCCCTTCTGGCCGTTGGTGCTCCTTCCTTGGTGGCTCTTCTGGCCGCTTGGTGCTCCCCTTCTGGCACTTGGTGCTCCTTCTGGCGAATTGGTGCTCCTTCTGGCGCTTTGTGCTCCTTCTGCCTTGTGCTCCTTCTGGCCGTCTTTGGTAGCTCCTTCGGCCTCTGGTGTCCTCTGGCCGGTTGGTGTGTCCCTTCCTGGCCGCTTGGTGCTCCCTTCTGGCGCTTGGTGCTGCCTTCTGGCGCTTGGTGGCTCCCTTCTGGCGTTGTGCCCTCCCCTGTGCTGGCCGCTTGGCTCCGGCTCCCTTCTGGCCGCTTGGTGCTCCTTCTGGGTTTGGTGCTCCCTTGGCTTGGTGCTCCTTCTGGCGCTTGGTGCTCCCTTCTGGGCCGCTTGGTGCTCCCTTCTGGCCGCTTGGTGCTCCCTTCTGGCCGTTGGTAGCTCCTTCTGGCGTCTTGGTGCTCCTTTGTGGGCGTTGTGCTCCTTTTGGCGGCTTGGTGCCCCTTCTGGCCGTTTGGTGACTCCTTCTGGCCGCTGGTGCTCCTTCTGCGCATTGTGCTCCTTCCTGGCCAATTCATCCTCTGATTACAGTATATGTTAGGCAGCTGTCGTTTATTGTTAGTCCGTTACGATCGTAGGGCTTTTTGAAAGGTGGTGGTCGTTTATGGTCCTGCCTCTTTCAGGTTTTCAGGTGCCTTGTTTTATCTGATCTTTTTCATTATCCTTCTGTCCAGTTTACCAGGTAGCAAACAGCACCAGTCCTATCAAGTGCGTCTATCTTCAGCCGGCAAGCTAGTCTGGCCGTCTGCGCTAACGGCGGAATGAACTGCCTGTCTGCCATGAGCCCAAAGCTGCCGCGTTCTGCCATGAGCCTACAGAGTCCTTCCGCCAGACAGGAGCAGCCAGAGCTCTTCACCCGCTGCCTAGAATCAGGTGGCTAGATCTGAGCCATCCGTTCTTCCTCCAGCTTGCGTCTGAGCCATCCGTTCCCTCGCGCTGTCTTGAAGTCCATCCGTCTCCCCGCGGCCGTTGAGCCATCCTGTCTGTCTCTGAGCCATTAAGAGCCGGCGTGCTGTCCGCCGTCAGAGCTCGATATCAGTCAGGAATCTGCCGAGGCGCCATGCGACAGGATCTGCAGAAGCGCGCAACCAGACAGGATCTGCCAGCAGCCGCCAAACCAGACAGGAATCTGCCAGAGCGCCAACCAGACAGGATTTGCCAGAGCCGTCAGCGAGCCATGAGCGTCGAGAGCCGTCAGCCAGCCATGAGCGGTCGAGCGCCTGTAGCAGCATGAGCGTTCGAGAGCCGTCAGCCAGCCATGAGCGTCGAGGCGTCTGCCAGCGCATGAGCGTCGAGAGCCGTCAGCCAGGCCATGAGCGTCAAGGCCGTTAGCAGTCATGAGGCTGTCCCTTAGCCCGGAGCGGCTATTTACCAGAACTCCCTCAGTCCAACTGTTCTCTGTCGGAGCTGCTCTTCAGTCCGGAGTTGCCTCTATCCTGAATTCCCTCTTATCCTGAGCTACTTTCCTGATCTATCTCTGTTTAGCTATCCTCTGTCCTTGATCTATCCCTCTGTCGGTTGCTGCCTCTGGTCTGTTTGATGTTACCAAGAGTGATTTTGTGGGGTATAGATGAGGTGGACTTATAGGGGGAGATGGGAAGCTCTGGGATTGACTATTGGTGGGGTGGGGACTTCGCCGGAGCCTGTGCCACACCGTTGTCAGATGCCCCACCAGACCCTCTCTAGGACTTGTGCTTGTGCGCCCGATTCGCACTTAATGGGGGGGGTTTTATGTTCACGTTCTGACTATTTCTGTTAGTTTGTTAATGTGTTAGTTTGGTCAGGACGTGAATGTTTGGGGTGGGCATTCTATGTTTTCTGTTTCTATGTTGGTTTTGGGTTGCCTGGTATGGGCTCTTAATTGAGGCAGGTGTTTGGGCGTTCCTCTAAATTAAGAGTTCATTATTTAAGTAGGTTGTTTTCACGTGTTGTTTGTTGGGTGATTTCTTCCAGTGTCTGTGCTGTACCCACGCTGGGATGTTTTTCGGTTTGTTATGTTTCTCGTTCATTTGTGGTAGCCTATGTTTCCTATTCGTGCGTTCTTCTTGTTTTATGTAAGTTGTCGTCTAGGTCTGTCTATCTACAGTTTGTTTGTTTTGTTTTTAGTTTAAGTCAATTCGTGTTTTCTTTAATATAATTAGTTGTTCAAACTCAGCTGCATTTTGGTTCGATCCCTGTTCCTCATCTTCTGATGAAGAGGAGGCGGAAAGCCGTTCAGGGGATATCATTTGTATTTTCAATAGTAAATGAACCAAAAACACCTCCCAGGCTGTGCAAGGAGAAGTGATTTGTGGTGCATCAGATGACTGGCCTCACATCACCGCCGTCAACCAATTGAGATGGTTTGGGTGAGTTTGGACCTGCAGAGTGAAGGAAAAGCAGCCATTACAGTGCTCAGCAATATGTAGGAACTCTTCACAGACTGTTTGAAAAGATTCTTCATGAAGCTGTGTTGAGAGAATGCAAGAGTGGTGCAAGATGTCCGGGTGGCTACTATGAGAATTTAATCTAAAATATATTTTTGCCGTTTTTGGTTATCTATCAGTACATGATTCCATGTGTTGTTATTTTCGTAGTTTTTGATGTCTTCACTATTATTCTACAATGTAGAAAATAGTAAAAAATAAAGACAAATCCTTGAATGAGTTGGGTGTGTCCAAACTTTTGACTGGTAACTGTAATACTTCAACAATTCCATAATAGTTAGTGAACCTCTGCTCCTTAGACAGGGCTTAGAGACTATGTTACTGTTGTACTAGTACTGTTGTGAGCACCAAGCGGCCAGAAGGGAGCACCAAGCGGCCAGAAGGGAGCACCAAGCGGCCAGAAGGGAGCACCAAGCGGCCAGAAGGGAGCACCAAGCCGCCAGAAGGGAGCACCAAGCCACCAGAAGGGAGCACCAAGCCGCCAGAGGTAAACTGCAGTAGGTAGTGCTATGTGGTGGTCTGGAATCACTTGCAGCTCAATGCAGTCATTAAGTATCACCCCGTAGCACTCACTTCTGTCATCATGAAGTGATGAGAGACTAGTTAATAAACTCTTTGGGCTAGACGTGCCGCTAGCGACCAACCTCGACAACATCCGGTGAAATTGCAGAGCGCGAAATTCAAAATACAAAAATCGTAATATTAAACATTAAATTTAAAATATTAAATATTAAACACATACAAGTGTCTTACATCGTTTAAAAGCTAAACTTCTTGTTAATCCAGCCGCTTTGTCAGATTTCAAAAAGGCTTTACGGCAAACGCATACCAAGCGATTATCTGAGGACAGTGCCCCGCGTACAAAAACATTAAAAACATTTTCCAAACCAGCAGAGGCGTCACAAAAGTCAGAAATAGCGATAAAATAAATCACTTACCTTTGAAGATCTTTCTCTATTTGCAATCCCAATGGTCCCAGCTACATAACAAATGGTCGTTTTGTTCTATAAAGTCCTTCTTTATATCCCCAAAAAGTCAGTTTAGGTGGCGCGCTTGATTCAGTAACCCACCTGTTCCCCTCGTTCAAAATGCAGACAAAGGAATCCCAAAAGTTACCAATAAACTTCATCCAAACAAGTCAAACAACGTTTCTAATCAATCCTCAGGTACCCTAATATGTAAATAAACGATACAATTTAAGACGGAGAATAGTGTGTTCATTAAGTGCGTGCCCTCATCCACGCGCGCCACAAAACTACAGTCAAAATGAGAGCCACCTTGAAAAACTCTCCATGCAAGATCTCACCTCGTGGGGCATCAATGATCATGAGGAAGGTGAGGGATCAGCCCAGAACTACACGGCAGGACCTGGTCAATGACCTGAAGAGAGCTGGGACCACAGTCTCAAAGAAAACCATTAGTAACACACTACGCCGTGATGGATTAAAATCCTGCAGCGCACGCAAGGTCCCCCTGCTCAAGCCAGCGCATGTCCAGGCCCGTCTGAAGTTTGCCAATGACCATCTGGATGATCCAGAGGAGGAATGGGAGAAGGTCATGTGGTCTGATGAGACAAAAATTGAGCTTTTTGGTCTAAACCTGTCTCTTATACACATCTAGATGTGTATAAGAGACAGGGCCTAGCCAGTCTCCAGACCTGAACCCAATAGAAAATCTTTGGAGGGAGCTGAAAGTCCGTATTGCCCAGCGACAGCCCCGAAACCTGAAGGATCTGGAGAAGGTCTGTATGGAGGAGTGGGCCAAACTCCCTGCTGCAGTGTGTGCAAACCTGGTCAAGAACTACAGGAAACGTATGATTGCAAACAAAGGTTTCTGTACCAAATATTAAGTTCTGCTTTTCTGATGTATCAAATACTTATGTCATGCAATAAAATGCAATGAATTACTTAAAAATCATACAATGTGATTTTCTTGATTTTTTACCTATGATAAAAATTACAGACCTCTACATGCTTTGTAAGTAGGAAAACCTGCAAAATCGGCAGTGTATCAAATACTTGTTCTCCCCACTGTGAGTCTCCAGCTTCAGCGATTTTTGCAATTCGTTCCAGTCATTGGCAGCAGAGAACTGGAAGGAAAGGCGGCCAGAGCAGGTGTGGGCTTTGCGAACAGTGAGATATACCTGCTGGAGTGCGTGCTACGGGTGGGTGTTGTTATTGTGACCAGTGAGCTGAGATAAGGCGGAGCTTTACCTAGCATAGACTTATAGATGACCTGGAGCCAGTGGGTCTGGCGACGAATATGTAGCGAGGGCCAGCCGATTAGAGCATACAGGTTGCAGTGGTGGGTGGTATATGGGGCTTTGGTGACAAAACGAATGGCACTGTGATAGACTGCATCCAGTTTGCTGAGTAGAGTGTTGGAGGCTATTTTGTAAATGAGATTGCCGAAGTCGAGGATCGGTAGGATAGTCAGTTTTACGAGGGTATGTTTGGCGGCGTGAGTGAAGGAGGCTTTGTTGTGAAATAGGAAGCCGATTCTTGATTTAATTTTGGATTGGAGATGCTTAATGTGAGTCTGGAAGGAGAGTTTACAGTCTAGCCAGACACCAAGGTATTTGTAGTTGTCCACATATTCTAAGTCAGAACCTGTCTCTTATACACATCTAGATGTGTATAAGAGACAGGTATATGGGGCTTTGGTGACAAAACGAATGGCACTGTGATAGACTGCATCCAGTTTGCTGAGTAGAGTGTTGGAGGCTATTTTGTAAATGAGATTGCCGAAGTCGAGGATCGGTAGGATAGTCAGTTTTACGAGGGTATGTTTGGCGGCGTGAGTGAAGGAGGCTTTGTTGTGAAATAGGAAGCCGATTCTTGATTTAATTTTGGATTGGAGATGCTTAATGTGAGTCTGGAAGGAGAGTTTACAGTCTAGCCAGACACCAAGGTATTTGTAGTTGTCCACATATTCTAAGTCAGAACCGTCCAGAGTAGTGATGCTAGTCGGGCGGGCGGGTGCGGGCAGCGAACGGTTGAAAAACATGCATTTAGTTTTACTAGTGTTTAAGAGCAGTTGGAGGCCAGGGAAGGAGTGTTGTATGGCATTGAAGCTCGTTTGGAGGTTTGTTAACACAGTGTACAAAGAAGGGCCAGATGTATACAGAAGGGTGTCGTCTGCYTAGAGGTGGATCAGGGAGTCACCCGCAGCAAGAGCGACATCGTTGATATATACAGAGAAAAGAGTCGGCCCGAGAATTGAACCCTGTGGTTCAATTTTGACACACTGAATTCTGTTTGAGAAGTAGTTGGTGAACCAGGCGAGGCAGTCATTTGAGAAACCAAGGCTGTTGAGTCTGCCGATAAGAATACGGTGAGTGACAGAGTCGAAAGCCTTGGCCAGCTCGATGAAGACGGCTGCACATTACAATCTTTTATCGATGGCGATTATGATATCGTTTAGTACCTTGAGCGTGGCTGAGGTGCACCCGTGGCCAGCTCGGAAACCGGATTGCACAGCAGAGAAGGTACGGTGGGATTCGAAATGGTCAGTGATCTGTTTGTTAACTTAGCTTTCGAAGACTTTAGAAAGGCAGGGCAGGATTGATATAGGTCTATAACAGTTTGGGTCTAGTGTCACCCCCTTTGAAGAGGGGGATGACCGCGGCAGCTTTCCAATCTTTAGGAATCTCAGACGATACGAAAGAGAGGTTGAACAGACTGGTAATAGGGGTTAAAACAATGGCAGCGGATAATTTTAGAAAGAGAGGGTCCAGATTGTCTAGCCCAGCTGATTTGTACGGGTCCAGGTGTTGCAACTCTTTCAGAACATCAGCTATCTGGATTTGGGTGAAGGAGAAGCTGGGGAGGCTTGGGCAAGTAGCTGCAGGTGGTGCGGAGCTGCTGGCCGGGGTTGGGGTAGCCAGGGGGAAAGCATTGCCAGCCGTAGAGAAATGCTTATTGAAATTCTCAATTATCGTCGATTTATCGGTGGTGACAGTGTTACCTAGCCTCAGTGCAGCTGGGAGGATGTGCTCTTGTACTCCATGGACTTTACAGTGTCCCAAAACTTTTTGGAGTTAGAGCTACAGGATGCAAATTTCTGTTTGAAAAAGCTAAGCTTTGCTTTCCTGACTGACTGCGTGTATTGGTTCCTGACTTCCCTGAACAGTTGCATATCGCGGGGACTATTCGATGCTATTGCAGTCCGCCACAGGATGTTTTGTGCTGGTCGAGGGCATTCAGGTCTGGAGTGAACCAAGGGCTATATCTGTTCTTAGTTCTACATTGAAAGGGGCATGCTTATTTAAGATGGTGAGGAAATTACTCTTGAAGAACAACCAGGCATCCTCTACTGACGGGATGAGGTCAATATCCTTCCAGGATACCTGGGCCAGGTCGATTAGAAAGGCCTGCTCGCAGAAGTGTTTTAGGGAGCGTTTGACAGTGATGAGGTGTGGTCGTTTGTCCACGGACCCATAGCGGATGCAAGCAATGAGGCAGTGATCGCTGAGATCCTGATTGAAAACAGCAGAGGTGTATTTGCTCAGCTCATGCTCAGCCCCCTCCTGTACTCCCTGTTCACCCATGACTGCATGGCCACGCACACCTCCAACTCAATCATCAAGTTTGCAGACAACACAATAGTAGTAGGCCTGATTACCAACAATGACAGCCTACAGGGAGGAGGTGAGGGCCCTGGCGGAGTGGTGCCAGGAATTAACCTCTCCCTCAACGTCAACAAAACGAAGGAGCTGATCATGGACTTCAGGAAACAGCAGAGGGAGCACCCCCCTATCCACATCGACGGGACCCCAGTTGAGAAGGTGGAGAAGATGAAAGCTTTAGTACCTCCTCGTACACATCGGCGTACACATCCCTGACAATCGAAAATGGTCCACCCACACAAACAGTGTGGTGTAGAAGGCGCAACGGCGCCTCTTCAACCTCAGGAGGCTGAAGAAATTTGGCTTGGCCCCTAAGACCCTCAGTAACTTTTACAGATGCACAATTGAGAGCATCCTGTGTCGGGCTGTATTTTAATTTAATTTTAATTTTAATTTTATTAAACCTTTATTTAACCAGGCAAGTCAGTTAAGAACAAATTCTTATTTACAATGACGGCCTACCAAATGGCAAAAGGCCTCCTGCGAGGACGGGGGCTGAAATAAAAAAGAATCTATATAATCAATAAAATACAAATATAGGACAAAACACACATCACGACAAGAGAAACACCACAACACTACATAAAGAGAGACCTAAGACAATAACATGGCATGGCAGCAACACATGAAAACACAGCATGGTAGCAACACAACATGACAACAACATGGTAGCAACACAACATGGTAGCAGCTCCACCTTTTACAGCAACTGCACCGCCTGCAACCGCAGTGCTCTCCAGWGGGTGGTACGGTCTGCCAAAGCATCAACGGGGGCACACTGCCTGCCCTCCAGGACACCTTCAGCATCCGATGTCACAGGACGGCCAAAAAGGTCATCAAGGACATCAACCACCCAAGCCACTGCCTGTTCACACTGCTATCATCCAGAAGGCGAGTTCAGTACAGATGCATCAAAGAGAGACTGAAAAACAACTTCTATCTCAAGGCCATCAGACTGTTAAATAGCCTTCACTAGCCGGGCTACCACCAGGCTACTCAACTGTTGCCCTAAATACATAGTCATGTATATAGGCCACTTTAATAATGGAACACTAGTCACCAATAATGTGTACATATTGCTTTACTCATCCCCTATGTATATACTCTATTCTACTGTATTCTAGTCAATGCCACTCCAACATTGCTCGTCCTAATATTTATATTTTTCGTAATTCCATTCTTTTACTTTTAGATTTGTGTATTGTTGTGAATTGTTAGATACTACTGCACTGTTGGAGCTAGGAACACAAGCATTTCGCTACACCCACAATAACATCTGTTAAATATGTTAAGTATGTGACCAATACATTTTGATTTGATTTGTAAGTGGTTCCCTTCACTACTCAGCATGAAGCCAGTCATCTCTGTTTTTGTTGGAAACATCATCCGTCATCCATGTCAGTAACTGATATACTGGAGTACTTTCAACTACACTGGCACCTTTGTAATTTTCTGAAAGGATGAAGCACCATGTCACACAGACTACAGTCTGCATGTTCACCCATACTGATCATATTTAAGACACTATAGCCTACTAAGCTATTCATATTGTTGTTCTCTCCTAATCAATGACTGGAACGAATTGCAAAAAATCACTGAAGCTGGAGGAGATATCTCCCTCCACTTATATCTCCCTCTCTAACTTTCATCAGCTGTCAGAGCAGCTTACCGATCACTGTACCTGTACACAGCCCATCTGTAGATAGCACACCCAACTACCTCATCCCCATATTGTTATTTTTTGTTGTTGCTCTTTTGCACCCCAGTATCTCTTCTTGCACATTATCATCTGCACATCTATCACTCACTCCAGTGTTAATGCTAAATTGTAATTATTTTGCCTCTATTTATTGCCTTACATTCCTAATCTTACTACATTTGCACACACTGTACATAGACTTTTTTTTATATTGTGTTATTGACTGTACGTTTGTTTATCCCATGTGTAACTCTGTGTTGTTGCTTTATCTTGGCCAGGTCGCAGTTGTAAATGAGAACTTGTTCTCAACTGGCCTACTTGGTTAAATTAAGGTGAAAAAAAAAWAAATATTAAAAGTAAAAAATTATCATTGCATTTGCATGACACTATAACTGAACAGTCCACGCAGTTTCAGTGAATGTGCCAAGGATATAATGTTAGTTATTATAGTTGAGACTTGGGTTTTAGTACAGGCACATTTCATTTTTATTTAACTAGACAACTCAGTTAAGAACAAATTCTTGTTTTCAATGACGGCCTAGGAACAGTGGGTTAACTGCCTTGTTCAGGGGCAGAACGACAGATTTGTACCTTGTCCGCTCGGGGATTCGAACTTGCACCCCTTTCGGGTACTCGTCCAACGCTCTAACCACTAGGCTACCTGCCGCCCATAAAGGCTAATCACAGTGGGAAATAAAGTTTTTAAATATGGAGTGGCAAAATGCCTGTAGTTCAAAATGCCTGTAGTTCATTCCCCACGGGTCCCGTGTGGCTCAGTTGGTAGAGCATYGCGCTTGCAACGCCAGGGTTGTGGGTTCATTCCCCACGGGGGGACCAGGATGAATATGTATGAACTTTCCAATTTGTAAGTTGCTCTGGATAAGAGCGTCTGCTAAATGACTTAAATGTAAATGTAGTTAAATTGACTTTCCAATATAACTAGTCCTAATGATTGTTAATTATTTTTTCCCCCTCGGACAGAGATTAAGCCCATTCCTCCAGAACTAAAAAACCTGTTCCATGGAGACTACATTAATGTTTTAGGTAAACTTTTATTTGAGAGCCTCCAGGTATAATGCATTATGATGATGTTATAAAGCCTTGCAAGACTTTTATCATGTAAGCCTATCGTCTAATAGTGATCCTGACTAAATAACAGCATTTTGAGTCTGTTGCAAATGTCCTTCATAGGCATAACATACAGTATAAACCTCATTATACGAGATGATAAATTATCTTGTGTATAACAAGTAATAAAGCATTATACTTGCAGACAGTGTTACCAAAGTGTTACCATGATTTCCCTCCATATTTAGTTTTGCTACTTTTTAAAAAAGTAATGCAAATCTCACGTATTTAGAATACATTTAACTAATTATCCCTATTAAAATTAATTCTAGTTGCATAAACTATCTAATCTAAAACAGAAAATAGTTCAGACTGATGATAAAGAACTTTGGTATTTTATCTCCACTAGCCTGCAATCTATTCATCATAAGAGACATAGCCTAGGTCTATTTTTGATATATTCGTAGTCAATCTAAGATACACGATTGCCCAATCGACAGAACTTCGAATAAGAGAACTCGTGGCCAACATATCCATTGTTGTAACTCATGTGTTGGATTGGCGGAGGGTCAAGATCGGAAGTAGTTTATTTATGCTAATGAAGGAGTTGGGGTTGTAGATATTTACGTTCGACGGCGGGAGCCGCCCTTCATTCACCACATGGTTAAAAGCAGGGTATGTTCGCGCCACTTTCGCAATTTTACTACGATTCACAAAGTCCTGCCTAATCAAAATAGCAGCAAATGCCGATGCGATGTTTGTTAGCTACTGTGCAATTTACAAGTTTGTGGTTTACTTTCGTAGATATGCCTGGAGCAGTGACAGTAAAGGGTAAGTCTGCACAAGTGAGTGAAGATGGTGGATTTCAGAGGCGAGTGTCTTAGTACGCGCATGTTATTGACAAGAAACCTGTTGTTAGCCTTTTCCTGGGATGCAACTTTCGAAGTTAAACCGTGCTTATTCGCGCAGTTTGTTGCCACATATTTACCTAAATGATACCGGGAATATATTCTTTAAAACGACTTTTTAAAAGCAATGTAAGAGGCGCATGGCCACTCTCCTCCATAGTTATTAGAATGAGCGATATTTGAAAAGCGTGCGCTGTTGCCTCTGCAATGCCTCTTGACCAGTGTGGCTAGCTGAAGTGAGCGTTACTTCTGGTAATGTGGTATTTCGTCCATTTTAATTATATTTCCCTAGMCGGGAAATAAAATGAAATGATTTGGTGTACTCTGTCTTCAGTGGTGTGCGTTTTAAGTGTCTCCAGAACAATGCAGTAACACATGGGGAAGTAGCAGGCCGCGCGCCTCTACTGGATTGTAAAGRTACGCTAGCTAAGGATAACTAGAGAGCACTTATCTAACTATATTACTTGGCCAGTCATTCAACTAGTTATCGGCGGGTGGCTAGCCAAAGAAAATGGTGTTAACGCCGGGCAAAAATGTTTCTCGCGTGTGTGTTAAGTGTCCAGCACATGCAGTCGATGACATATCAACAGTGTTGAACAGTATGTGCGGATTTGAAGGCCGGGGGCTAGCTTGCTAACGTTAATGACTGGCGGTTATGATCTTTGCGTACCTTCTTGTTTGATAAATTAGTGTTACCCACATTTGTTTTATTCAAAATGTATGATTTACGACTAACTAGTTTGCCAAAATTAGAGGCAAGGTGTTCTCACCGCAACAAACTTATTGTGGCATGGGCTAGCCAGCTAACGTGAGCCAGCTACCACATGCTTTGTATGCAGCGTTTTATGTCGTGTGGATTCCTACGAATTTTGCGATATATCGTGTGCGCTTGGCCAACTAGCAAGGCATATTTCAAACACCCCAACATACGCAGTGTATTGATTATATTATGGGTTATATTTGTTTGTTTATTACAGCTAACACTGATTATGGTTGTAAATGTTGGTAATGCGGACTCAGCGGCGCCATGTCAGTGCAGAACGTGGGGGAGGGGGATTCGTGAATTATTTGACAACGCATGTGCGGCTCCCACGACGCGGCCGCAAGCTGCGCATTTCATACAATGTTTAAACTTGCCTTGATTTCGTCCAAGGATCTCCACTATTGGTTTAATTGGCAACGTGTTTCTAGATTGCGCGTTTGATTTTTGCCGCCTGTACACATTGCTTTGTGTGATGTGTTGCTCTGCAAATATCTGCGTGTAACTAGGTGCACACTTACAAGCAAAATTGATCCAACTAATATTATTGTGACTTTTCGATTTGTGTCACAACGCATGTAATACGAGGTCTTCCTAGCAAAAAAATATTTTTGTATAATGCTACAGGGAATGCAGGTGTAGCTATGGTTAGTTTCTCAACTAACATGGTAAAGTTGTCAACCATAGGCCCATAGAACTTGCTAAAATATTCTGGTAGTCTGTCTTTTACAATTGTTTCTCTTCTCCCCTTTTACAGGCACCCATTGGGATGTACACTGGGAATCCAGCGCCCTGTTCAAGTGATTGACCCAGACACATTCCATCGTTGGTTTTGGATATGTGCACGGATGCTTCACTGGCCCTAACAGTCACTGTAGTGTCAAAGTGCTTACAGTGCAGGTAGTCATCTAATATCTACTGCAGTGAAGGCACTTTAACCACTATAGTGGCACAGTGACTGGTTTCATTGCACACTGATTGTGTGAACCTTAACTGGTGCTTATGCTAAGGTGCATCTAGTGCAGATAGTGAKGTAGACCAGCACCTACTGCCCTACGTGCTCCTTCTGGCATAAGGGCTGGGGACTCGTCCGGTCTATGAAAAGTGTATGATTTATCCTTGCAGATCTCTGCTAGTTTTGCATAGTTGCACTACAAGAGAAATGGAGTTGTGCAAATCTATGCAAAACTGACGGTGGCCTGTGTGTCCATCTGTCCCGGTGACTCTTTTGTTTTTATGTATTATTATCGGCTGAGCAGCATGGAGGGCTCTTGGGTGTCCTACACCCTTTCCCACCCACAGCAGCGTTAATGTGTGCACACGGGTTTCAGCAGTATTAAAGTGCTTATAGTGCAGGTAGTTCTATGGCCATCTACTGCAGTGTGAGCACTTGATGTACTTCTAAATGCATGCATCGTCGCCGGGGTACAGCAGACGCCGCCAGGGGATGGAGCCACTGGTCTCTGGTTAGTTTTGCTGGTTTGCTTTCAGCTCTTTAATGTACCGCTGTGCAAATCCATGCAAAACTGATCATAGCAGTGATTAATGTAATCCATTCGTCAGAATAACAATCCCTTTCTGTGCAGGTTGGGCTAGGTAGCAATGCTTTTTACTTGTATGGTATTGCACTTGTCCCGGCCTGTTGAGAACTTGGGGAATTGTCCTGCTGCAGAATACTTTCAGTTGAAAATTAAGACAGGTGAACACAATACATCCATGTATATTTAAATGTTTCCAATAGATTTGAAGTAATGTCATTCATTTTGAGTGCTATAATTATTAAATTGTTTACACCTCATCTCTCTTCCACTTTTGATATATAGTATCCTGCTTTTGTTGTCGCTGTCCTTCCAGCTGAATAGTGAATTATGTCAAAGAACAACGTGCGTAGCATTCTGTGGGTTGAAAGCAAACATGTAGTCAAGGTCTACCTTTGTTATAAAGCTAGTTGGATATCAAAGGGCGCATGTCAGGACACCTACTTCTCAATACTGCAATAGGACATCCTTGAGCTTTTGATTCATATGTATTTTTGGTGAATTTGCAAATTAAATGTTTAATTTCAGGACACTGGGATGACTTTTATTTCTGTGAAATTATAAATAGGGTTTCTCCCACAATGTGATTCTACTGTTAAAATTAATATTTTTCTACTGCGGTTCCTTAATCTGACCCATGAGCGAGTAAAAGCGGTGTATGTGGATGTAAGCCATAATGTTTAACCCCTGTAAATGTCATGGCTTTTGTAGGCTGTGCAAATTCTTAATAGTACCATGCTCACGCTCTGAATATTAAATCCGGCCTATCTAAATTGCATGACCATCGTGGTGAGCTAATGCTCTAGCTATGGACACATGGGTGTGTTGTGTCCACCCACAAATGGCAACTGGGCTATTCATGGTGCCAAGTTGATTGGTTTAAGCATACAACATCAATCCTATTAAGTACATGTAGGATGAGTTGATTATCCTGTTTGCCAGCAGCACCCTCCTGCCAGCAAGTTGATCCATCTGACCGAACGCAGGGAAAAGGGAAGTAGTCCATCCTACAATTATCCTGGTTTGAGAGTTGACTGAATTACTACTTGTGAAGAATTTCTGTGTTCAAGTGCTAATCGGAACTTGGAAACTAACGTTTCCGACTTGCTAGCTGGTTGTAAGCTGCGCGTTAACAAGGACCAGATAGCATGTCAGAAAGTTCAGTTTCCTAGTTCTGATTAGCCCATGAACACTAGAGGCCCGTTTGTTTTATACATACACTTATAGATTTCGATGCAGTTTACAGTATTGCTGTATACTGTATGTACAATTTTCACATGAGCCAGGGGTTGTGTTCAGTTGAACTCTTGATATTGGCTCGCTATTGCGTAAGCTGTAGCGTTTGTCGAGGCGAAATTGGTTCTGTGAATGGGATGTAAATAGATAAGGGTAGCATACACTGAGTGTACAGAACATCTGCTTTCCATGACATGCAGTGCCTTTCTAAAGTAATCGCACCCCTTTTTCCACATTTTTGTGTCGCAACCTGATTTTATAATTGATTAAATTGAGAGAAATGTCGTTGCATACACGTCTTAATGTCAAAGTAGATTTCTGTTTTGAGAATTTAACAAAAAATGTATGAAGATTATGTTGAAACAAATATTCATCCCCTTTGTTATGGCAAGACTAAATGTAGTAAAATATATGAAGGGACCAAAAAAAGACATTGAATATCCCTTTGGATGGTGTATCAATACACCCGGTCACTACAAAGATGCAGGTGTCCTTCCTAACTCGGTTGCTGGATAGGAAGGAAACTACTCAGGGATTTCACCATGAGACCAATGACTAAAACAGTTTAAAGGCTGTGATAAATTGAGGATGGATCAACATTTTAGTTACTCCACAACATAACTGGCAGCGTGAAAAGGAAGTCTGCACAATAAAAATACTCCAAAACATGCATCCTGTTTGCAACAAGATGCTAAAGTAATACTGTAAAAAAGTGGCAAAGCAATTAACTTTTTGTCCTGAATACAAAGTCTTATGTTTGGGGCAAATCCAATACACCCCACTACTGCCTACCACTCCATATTTTCAAGCATAGTGGTGGCTGCATCATGTTATGGGTATGCTTTGTAATTGATAAGGACTGGGGAGTTTATCAGGATAAAAAATAACCTGGTTCAGTCTGCTTTCTACCAGACACTGGGAGATGAATGCACCTTTTAACAGGACAGTGAGTGGCGCAGCGTTCGAAGGCACTGCATCTCAGTGCAAGAGGCATCACTACAGTCCCTGGTTCGAATCCAGGCTGAATCCCATCTGGCCGTGATTGGGAGTCCCATAGGGTGGAGCACAATTGGCTCCGCATCGTACTCAAGGCCAAATCTACACTGGATGTGATTACCAAGCAGACAATGTTCCTGAGTGGCCATGTTACAGATTTGACTTAAATCTACTTGAAAATCTATGGAAAGACCTGAAAATGCTTGTCTACCAATGCTCAACAACCAATTTTACAGTGCTTGAATTTAGAAAAGAATAATGGGCAAATGTTGCACATTTCAGGTGTGGAAAGCTCTTAGAGACTTACACAGAAAGACTCAGCTGTAATCGCTGCAAAAGGTGCTTCTACAAAGTATTGACTCAGTGGTGTGAATACTTATGTAAATTAGATATTTCTGTTTTTGGTTTTCAATAAATTTGCTAAGATTTCTAAAAACCTGTTTTCAGTTTGTCATTATGGGGTAAAATATTGAATCCATTTTGAATTCAGGCTGTAATAAGTCAAGGGGTATGAATACTTTCTGAAGGTAATGTAGACTGGCCAGGTGAAAGCTATGATCCATTATTGATGTCAGCTGTTAAATCTGCTTCAATCAGTGTAGATGAAGGGGAGGTGACGGGTTAAAGAAGGATTTTTGAATGAGCAAGACAAAATATTTAAGTGCCTTTGAARGGGGTATGGGTGTAGGTACCAGGCGCACCGGTGTGATTGTCAAGCAGTGGCGACCTGTCATTCACCTGTTTAGCTATGTTATTTTGGCATTAATACGTGTCACATATCAGTTTGCAAATAATGTTAAAAAATATATATATGTAATCATTGAGTTAATAAAGCTGTATACAAACTGTCTTTTTTTTGTTGCTTTCTTGAGTAAAGCAGCTCCAAAATGCAGGTGTTTCAGCCTAGCTCAGTGCTTTCTGTGGTGGTGTGGCAGCCAGCGGAAAATACGGGGCGTAGGGGTTGGTAATGTTCTCTAGTTGTGCCGTGATTGTCTCAGTTCTGTCACTCATGGGGACACTACGTCACAGCAAAACCTACAGGGAGAGCTTGAAAATTCAAGCCCCTTGGGTGCTGCCATAGTTACATTAAAGTGCCCATCCAAGAAGGCTCAAGGTCATTGGCCATAGATAAAATGACGTCAAGTCAAATATCTACCACAGCTTTGATTGGACTGATCATGTCGACATCATACTTTCAAAATCTTAGCTAGTAAGCTAGACAAGCAGTCATCATCATGAATCACATTGACCATCTACTGGCAAATGATTTTCAATCCTTGTCATATGAAGAGAAATTATAGATAAAATGTAGCGGTGCTCATCGGCCATTCGACATAAACATCACACAAGTTGGAAATTCCAAATTCAACAATGAGTGGTTTGAAACGAATCAGTGGCTAACTGCAAGCGTTGTAAAGCATCACTAGACTGCTATTCAGTGGAGTGGGTGTGTGGTCCAAGTCTGGGTTTGAGGGTCTCTTTTCCAAGCTTAGAAGGATAAACATTCAACTTTATGGGCCAGAACAGGTTGAATACACTGGTAGGTATTCAATGCTCTCAATCCAGCATGACGTCTGCCACGTTCAAAACAACTGGAAACTGGGCCTCCCGGGTGGCGCAGTGGTCTAGGGCATTGCATCGCAGCGCTAGCTGTGCCACCAGAGACTCTGGGTTCGCGCCTAGGCTCTGTCGCAGCCGGCCGCGACCGGGAGGTCCGTGGGGCGATGCACAATTGGCCTAGCGTCGTCCGGGTTAGGGAGGGTTTGACTGGTAGGGATACCCTTGTCTCATCGCGCACCAGCGACTCCTGTGGCGGGCCGGGCGCAGTGCACGCTAACCAAGGTCGCCAGGTGCACGGCGTTTCCTCCGACACATTGGTGCGGCTGGTTTCCGGGTTGGATGCGCGCTGTGTTGAGAAGCAGTGCGGGCTTGGTTGGGTTGTGTTTCGGAGGACGCATGGCTTTGGACCTTCGTCTCTCCCGAGCCCGTACGGGAGTTGTAGCGATGAGACAAGATAGTAACTACTAACAATTGGATACCACGAAATTGGGGAGAAAAGGGGGGGTAATAAAAAATAAACAACTGGAAGCTGGGCAATCTCAAACTTAATGCAACAGCATACAAGACATTTGTGGACTTGTGCTGTGCTCACTTGAACAGGAAGGTGGCGCGGTGGTCCTTGTGGGAAAATTGTGTCATCTAAGTCTGGCATTCTCTGGATTTATGGTGAGTTCAAGACACCTGGGAACTCTGAAAATAAAAAAGCTCCGACTGGGAAAATATGTTTTGAACGGTCATTCAACTCGGAATTCCAAGTCAGGAACTCTGGCCTCTTTCTAGAGTTTCGACCTGAAGATCACTGACGTCATGATTCAACCAGGTTTTTTTTCGAGTTCCCAGTTGTCTTGAAAGCACCATAAATCCAGAGAATGCCAGACGTTGATGACAATTTTCCCACAAGGACCGCCACGCCACCTTCCTGTTCAAGTGAGCACAGCACAAGTCCAAAAATGTCTTGTATGCTGCTGCATAAATTATGTAATATGCCAAGGAGAAATGTATACTGTAGCTAAGAAAGTAATACTAAGTGTGTTTTGTGTAGTAAGCTGTTAGTAGCCCATGTGCCTCACCCTAATAATGTGGTCCCTTTCCCCCTCTTAACTTAGCCTACTGTTCTGACTTGGTGGTGCACATGTAGCCTATAGCCTGTTTTAGAGAAATGTAATCATCAAATATTATAAGAGCTTTCATTGTATGCTTATATGCCCCCTTTATTTATAATACTGTTCTGACTTGGTGTACAGGGAGAATACTGTAAGAACGGACCATGTTCTGAATTCTGTTGCTGTACATTTCAAAAGTGCTTTACAAATAAGTTATATTGACTAGCTCGCTCATTAATGTCTTATTCTAAATTACAGATTGCCTCTTATCTGCTCATCCTCCCCTTATGCCATAGTCTGTACATTTCAATTGTCAGTAGAAACCACATTTGTTTAAGCAAGTCAGCCATATCAGCTATGTTTTTTTTAAAGGCAGTACATGAAGCTGATTGAACTGTTTCGCTGCCAGACAAGGCTCCGCTGATAGCCAGGTGTAGCTGTGGTAACGATTCACTACTTGGTGCTGAATAGAAAGCTCTGCTGTTGGGACAGCTTTATGTAGGCCCCTAACAGTTTGTGGGCACCGTTTGTCACGGTTATAAGTGCAATTAATGTCATGATTAGTGTTGTGTAGTGGATTTGCTGGCATGAATCAAAAAAAATGTGGGGGGAGTTTGCCCTACCAATATTTACATGCTAAAATCGCTTTATGGGCCAGAAAAGGTTGAATACACTGGCCATGCTCTCAATGGTCTGGCCCATGCAACATCCCTGGCCCATGTTGTGTAGATACAGGTTAATAGATCACATACTCATGTTGCAGTTATGGTTGTATCCAGCAGAGGGAACCACATGCATTAACATTTCCCCTCAGTTTCAAGAGATGTCGCTGATGGACAATAATGGTAGCAATTGAGATCAGGTGTGCGGGTGATTTAAGTGCTGTTGACGGTTAAAAGAGAGATTAGCTGACAAGAATCTGGTGGCCATTGATGGTTGCAATAGGCCCTGTAGGTTTATGTAATAAATACAATTATGAATCAGTGAGTGTACCGGTGGAGTCTGCTGAGGGGAGAACGGCTCATAAAAATGGCCGGAACGGAGCAAATGGAATGGAATCGATCACCTGGAAACAATGTGTTTGATGTATCTGATACCATTCCACTGATTCCACTACAGTCATTACCACGAGCCCATTCTCCCCAATTAAGGTGCCACCAACCCTCCTGTGGAGTGTACTGCAACTTCAGAATAGAAAAGTCTATTGAATGTGTGTGTATGAGAATGTGTGTATTATGTGCAATGCAATATCCGTCTATCACACAGTGAGTCCATGCAACTTATTGTGACTTCTATAAAACCCATGTAAAGTGTTGGTCCCATGTTTCATGAGCTGAAATAACAGATCCCAGAAATGTTTCTCCGTTGCCAAGATAATCCATCCTCCTGACAGGTGTGGCATATCAAGAAGTTGATTAAACCACATGATCATTACACAGGTGCGCCTTGTGCTGGGGACAATAGAAAGCCGCTCTAAAATGTGCAGTTATGTCACAATACAATGCCACAGATGTCTCAAGTTTTGAGGGAGCGTGCAATTGGCATGCTGACTGCAGGAATGTCCAACAGAGCTGTAGCCAGAGAATTTAATGTTAATTTCTCTACCATAAGCCAATGTCATAACCAATGTCATTTTAGGGAAGTTGGCAGTACATCCAACCGATTTCACAACTGCAGACCACGTGTAACCACGCTAGCCTAGGACCTCCACATTCGGCTTCTTCACCTGCGGTATCGTCTGAGGGGGTGCTGAGTAAAGCCCTTTTGTGGGCAAAAAACTCACTCTGATTGGCTGGGTCTGGCTCCCCAGTGGGTGGGGCTATGCCCACCCATGGCTGTGCCCTTGCCCAGTCATGTGAAATCCATAGATCAGGGCCTACTGAATCTATTGCCCAGTCATGTGAAATCCATAGATCAGGGCCTACTGAATCTATTTCAATTGAATAATAATTGGAACTCTGTAACTCAGTAAAATCTTTGAAATTGTTGCATGTTGCGTTTAAATTGTTGTTCAGTTTACATTGCATACATAACATATATGTATTCTGTCAAAGATCTGAGCCATCTAATTTTTAGCAGAGCATTAGAAAAAATGGCTCTGATTTGGTTCTAGTGTGTGTACGCAATTCATTATCAGCCTGCCTTATTGTCAGCCTGCCTTATTATCAGCCTGCCTTATTATCAGCCTGCTTTATTGTCAGACTGCCTTATTATCAGCCTGCCTTATTGTCAGCCTGCCTTATTATCAGCCTGCCTTATTATCAGCCTCCCGTTATTATCAGCCTGCCTTATTGTCAGCCTGCCTTATTATCAGCCTGCCACATTGTCCAGCCTGCCTTATTATCAGCCTGCCTTATTGTCAGCCTGCCTTATTGTCCAGCCTGCCTTATTATCACATCAGCCTGCCTTATTGTCAGCCTGCCTTATCCCTGCCTATCAGCCTGCCTTATTATCACCTGCCGTATTGTCAGCCTGCCTTATTATCAGCCTGCCTTATTGTCAGCCTGCCTTATTATCAGCCCTGCCTTATTGTCAGCCTGCCTTATTATCGCCTGCCTTATATCAGCCTGCCTTATTGTCAGCCTGCCTTATATATCAACCTGCCTTATGTCAGCCTGCCTATTATCAGCCTGCCTATTATTCAACCTGCCTTATTGTACAGCCTGCCTATCATCAGCCTGCCTTATTATCAACCTGCCTTATTATCAGCCTGCCTTTTTGTCAGCCTGCCTTATTATCAGCCTGCCTTATTATCAACCTGCCGTATTGTCAGCCTGTCTTATTATCAGCCTGCCTTATTGTCAGCAGCCTGCCTTATTATCAACCTGCCTTATTGTCACCTGACTTTATTAAGCCTGCCTTATTATCAGCCTGCCTTATTATCAACCTGCCGTATTGTCAGCCTGCCTTATTATCAGCCTGCCTTATTGTCAGCCTGCCTTATTATCAGCCTGCCTTATTCTACATGCATGTCAGTTGTGGTAGTTTTGAACCACCATAATATATATTTTCAACAGAGCACACAAAGTTTGAGTGTATTTGTCTATTGGTGTGTATCCTACAGCAAGGGGTTGCTGTTGCCCAGCCATATCATCTATCAAGGGTGAGGATGGGCGGCGGTGCTTGGCGTCTGAGTGGTATGCCATGTTGACATACCTGCCATAACCTTTGTAGGGGTTGACTTTTGTCACAAATCATGTCTACTAGCAAGCACAATGAAGGCAGAGGAACACAACAGTAGCGGTTAAGCATCATTTATTCCAAAATAGAAAAGCTCTAAGGCAAACAGACAGAGAAAAGTCAACAGTAGATTAAACAAATAAAATTAAAAAACAGCAGATATGTGAGAGAGAGTGCAGCTGAGAGCCACCTGATCCRGAGCCAGAAACACTCAGCGGGGATCTAATCTCATGTCAGGTTTTCTGAATGACAGAAAATAGAAGCATAAGATTGAAAATATACAGTACATTGGTGCAGGTTTTCCCAACAATAAAAGGCCCTGAACTTTATGCAATAATATTAGAATAGAAGATGGCGCATTTTGTAAAACATTCTTAAAAAGCTATCCCTAGATCAGCCACAGTACTCCAGTCCTTCTCAAACTGAGGACCAATGTGCTGCCTGTGAGGTCAGAGGATCCCAACTGCTCTCTGCCTCTAATGCAATATGTATATGTACATTAAAAAAAAGATTAAATGCATGCAACATAACTATGGTTTTTTAGACTGTGATTGCATTTGTACTGTATCTCTGTGTTGTGGATCTGTCTGCCTAAGTACCATAATATCTATTTCAGTTCCTTGTGACCGTTGCAATAAGCATAGTATACTGAATTGTGCACTTGAAAGAGTGACATCTACGGAACTATTATAAAAAAAATAAAAAAAATGACACACTGGCAAAACTGGACTTGTTTGCAGAAAATGAGGGTACTGRAAATCAAGTTTATTTCTGAATTTCAATCCCAACTGCAATTGTCAATGTAACATATTACTATGCCATTTAGCTTCCGTTGACTACTTTCCCTATAGGTATATACACTGCCCTATGTATTTATTTGGACAGTGACACTA
>NW_019942557.1:239328-243841 GCF_002910315.2 Salvelinus sp. IW2-2015 | reverse complement strand
TAGGGCAGTAAATACAAGCCAACACCTCTTTGGCCGCCGTTCCTTCCAGTTCTCTGCTGCCAATGACTGGAACGAATTGCAAAAATCGCTGAAGCTGGAGACTCACAGTGGGGAGAACAAGTATTTGATACACTGCCGATTTTGCAGGTTTTCTACTTACAAAGCATGTAGAGGTCTGTACTTTTTATCATAGGTACACTTCAACTGTGAGAGACGGAATCTAAAACAAAAATCCAGAAAATCACATTGTATGATTTTTAAGTAATTAATTTGCATTTATTGCATGACATAAGTATTTGATCACTACCAACCAGTAAGAATTCCGGCTCTCAGACCTGTTCGTTTTTCTTTAAGAAGCCCTCCTGTTCTCCACTCATTACCTGTATTAACTGCACCTGTTTGAAATCGTTACCTGTATAAAAGACACCTGTCCACACACTCAATCAAACAGACTCCAACCTCTCCACAATGGCCAAGACCAGAGAGCTGTGTAAGGACATCAGGGATAAAATTGTAGACCTGCACAAGGCTGGATGGGCTACAGAACAATAGGCAAGCAGCTTGGTGAGAAGGCAACACTGTTGGCGCAATTATTAGAAAATGGAAGAAGTTGAAGATGACGGTCAATCACCCTGGTCTGGGGCTCCATGCAAGATCCACCTCGTGGGGCATCAATGATCATGGGGAAGGTGAGGGATCAGCCCAGAACTACACGGCAGGACCTGGTCAATGACCTGAAGAGAGCTGGGACACAGTCTCAAAGAAAACCATTAGTACCACACTACGCCGTCATGGATAAAAATCCTGCAGCGCACGCAAGTCCCCTGCTAAGCCAGCGCATGTCCAGGCCCGTCTGAAGTTTGCCAATGACCATCTGGATGATCCAGAGGAGGAATGGGAGAAGTCATGTGGTCTGATGAGACAAAAATAGAGCTTTTGGTCTAAACTCCACTCGCCGTGTTTGGAGGAAGAAGAAGGATGAGTACAACCCAAGAACACCATCCACCGTGAAGCATGGAGGTGGAAACATCATTCTTTGGGGATGCTTTTCTGCAAAGGGACAAGACGACTGCACCGTATTGAGGGAGGATGGATGGGGCCATGGATCGCGAGATCTTGGCCAACAACCTCCTTCCCTCAGTAAAGAGCATTGAAAGATGGGTCGTGGCTGGGTCTTCAGCATGACAACGACCCGAAACACACAGCCAGGGCAACTAAGGAGTGGCTCCGTAAGAAGCATCTCAAGGTCCTGGAGTGGCCTAGCCAGTCTCCAGACCTGAACCCAATAGAAAATCTTTGGAGGGAGCTGAAAGTCCGTATGCCCAGCGACAGCCCGAAACCTGAAGGATCTGGAGATGTATTTATTTGGACAGTGACACTAAAATGTTTAATTTGGCTCTATACTCCAGCGTTTTGGGATTTGAGATCAAATGTTTATATGAGGTGGGATATAAAAAGTCACCTTTTATTTGAGGGTATTTTCATACATATCTGTTTTACAGTTTAGAAGTGAATGCACTTCATGCATCTACAGAAGCACAAAGATCATGCCCCCAACACATGCTAACTTCTCACCATTACCAGTAACAGGAAGTTAGCATTTTTGGGTGGGGTATGACATTTATGCCCTTTAGCTTTCCTCACTCATTATTATTCACGATTAATTCATGATTATCCGTAATCATGGTAGCATCCACATTAACGTACCAGTGTTTATTTACAATAAAGTGACTCCAAAATGACAATACACTATTCACCATTRATTTCTCTAGGTTACCTAGTGGTTAGAGCGTTGGACTAGTAACCGAAAGGTTGCAAGTTCGAATCCCCGAGCGGACAAGGTAAAAATCTGTCATTCTGCCCCTGAACAAGGCAGTTAACCTACTGTTCCTAGGCCGTCATTGAAAATAAGAATTTGTTCTTAACTGACTTGCCTATTTAAACAAAGGTAAAATATATATTTTTTAAAATTCATTTCTATTGGGCACAATATAATCCGAAACACAAACAAAACAAACTGCAAATGCATCCAACAAGTTTCTAGAGTCACAAGATTTATGTTGTCATTGTGTACAAGGAATATGGGACCAAATACCACAACATTTTTTACAAACTGTTAAAACACTATAAAGTTAATTTGTTCAAATAGTTATTCAAATGGTGGGGACTAGATACATAAAGTGCATTCACTTCTAAACTGTAAAACAGATACGTATGAAAATTCCCTCAAATAAAAAAGGTGACTTTCTGTACTGTCTCCTCATTTAAACATTTGATCTCAAATCCCAAAATGCTGGAGTATACTCAAGTGCCAAAGTAAAAGTTTGTCCAAATAAAAACATAGGTGAGTGTAGCTTCTACTAGTTAGGCTTTCTGTGCTTTTCACTATAGTTATGTCTTTACAAAAAGAACATACCGGTAACTGCCAAAATAACGGAAACTCCGACTTAATAGGGTGTAGGTCCAGAAGGAGCCGCTTCAATGTGCCGTTAAATTGATTCGACGGATGTCTGAAACTCTACTGGAGTGATGCAACGCTATTCTTCTACGAGACGTTCCATCATTTAATGTTCTATTGACGGTGGTGGAGAACGAGATTGTGGAGGCATCGCTCCATAATCTCCCATAAGTGTTCCATTTGGTAGAGATCTGGTAACTGAGACACACACACACACTTAAAAACAGCCTGTGCTCCTTTGAGACCCCTCTTTCAAAGTCACGGAGACCTCTTCTAGCCATAATAAATCAACAACTGGGCATTTTTAATACCTGAAGCATGATGGGATGTTAATGTGTTTATTAAACTCCTGAACCAGACCCTGTGTAGAACCTCCTGGTTTAAATATACTTTGTATCCCTCATTTACTTAAGTGTTTCCATTATTTTGGCAGTTAACTGTAAATAAGGCCTTTTTCGGATCGTGTTAAAAACCATTTGACATAATCACATTTTTTTCTCATTTGTCATCAATATTTAGAAAACTTAATTGGACCCTGGAAAACAGGGCCGCTAGCTTCAATAACAAAACTTTTTGTACATAAACATTCCAAACAAAACAAGAGAACACCAAACAAACAAAAAGCATACTTCTCGTGTTTGTATATAAAAATAAGCCTCTTTACTTTAATTTTCCTTAATGGGCTCTGCTGGACCTATAGGGTCTGCCTGTAAGCCATGGGCTCTGCCTGTAAGCCAGTCCTAATCAGAGTGGGCACATGTAGTCAAACACAGTCATGCAAAGTGAACAAAACCCATTAAAAGATACAACTTGAAAGTGTTGGCATCCAAAAAGAGATTTAAATCAAAAATAAGAAATCATTCACCATTTAGTAACGGAGCTTCAGAGTGTGTTTTTTAACACTTCATGATTTTTTTTTTGCTGCTTCCGTTTCTCCGTCTTTTGGAACATACAATGATATTATACAGAAAAACACTGGCTTACAAACACACAGACAACGGTAGTAAAAACGCTTTCTGATATCAAACTCCTCACACACACAAGACACTCCGTTCATTAAAGGGACATCGGGAGTGATCCCGTATGTCCAGTGGTTGTGCTCTGTGTAAACCGATCGAGAGAGCGTATACTTACGTGTAACGCGCATTTGTGTACTTGCGATGCAATACCAGTCTATCTACAGTACATACATAATCTGAGCCATCCTATTTTTAGCAGAGCATCAAAAATGGCTCTGATTTGGTTCTAGTGTGTGTTGCAATTCATTATCAGCCCGCCTTATTCATTATCATCCCGTCTTATTCATTATCAGCCCGCCTTATTCATTATCAGCCCGCCTTATTCATTATCAGCCCGCCTTATTCATTATCAGCCCGTCTTATTCATTATCAGCCCGCCTTATTCATTATCAGCCCGCCTTATTCATTATCAGCCCGCCTTATTCATTGTTAGCCCGCCTTATTCATTGTTAGCCCGCCTTATTCATTATTCAGCCCGCCTTCTTATATCATTATTTTTACATTTACATTTAGTCATTTAGCAGACGCTCTTATCCAGAGCGATTTACAAGTTGTGCATTCACCTTATGATGTCCAGTGGACAACCACTTTACAATAGTGCATCTAACTCTAAGGGGGGGGGGGGGGGTAGAAGGATTACTTTATCCTATCCTAGGTATTCCTTAAAGAGGTGGGGTTTCAGGTGTCTCCGGAAGGTGGTGATTGATCCGCTGACCTGGCGTCGTTGGGGGAGTTTGTTCCACCATTGGGGTGCCAGAGCAGCGAACAGTTTTGACTGGGCTGAGGCGGAGCTGTACTTCCTCAGAAGGTTAGGGAGGCGAGCAGGCCAGAGGTGGATGAACGCAGTGCCCTTGTTTGGGTGTAGGGCCTGATCTTATCAGGCCGCCTTATTCATTATCAGCCCGCCTTATTCATTATCAGCCCGCCTTATTCATTGTTAGCCCGCCTTATTCATTGTTAGCCCGCCTTATTCATTGTTAGCCCGCCTTATTCATTATCAGCCCGCCTTATTCATTGTTAGCCCGCCTTATTCATT
>NW_019942557.1:212702-239295 GCF_002910315.2 Salvelinus sp. IW2-2015 | reverse complement strand
CCCGCCTTATTCATTGTTAGCCCGCCTTATTCATTGTTAGCCCGCCTTATTCATTATCAGCCCGCCTTATTCATTGTTAGCCCGCCTTATTCATTGTTAGCCTACCTACATAATGTGTCAGTTGAAGGTCTTAACCACCACACACACACACATATATATATATATACACACACACATATATATACATACATATTAAAACAAAGCACACAAAGTTTGTTTTTAAGTGTGTATGTCTTCGTGTGTGTGTGTGTGTACAGTACGTCTGTGTCCTACTGCAGGGAGTCGCTGTTGTCCAGGCCCAGCCCAGCCATGTCGTCATCATCGTCCTCGTCCCCGCTGTCTCCTGATTCGTCCTCGCTGTGCCCGCCCATCATCACCTGCTGCACGGCCAGCGTGGCACCGTCTGAAGTCAGGCTCCGGAGACCCTCCACACTCATCATCACCGTGGTTCCTGGTGAACAGACGACCAGGAGAGGACGTCAGTGGCATCACAGGTAGCACTCATGTTTTTCTCTAGTGTCTTATTTCCACACAAAGTGAGTCCCATTGTGAAATAAGTCGCTTTAACAAGGGAGCCTTGAATTTGCCTTGTGACTTAATTCTCCTTGTGGCTATCATTTCCATTACAGTAAGCGCTTGCGCCTAGTTACCTTAAAAACAAGTATAGCCAACAGCTCTAGCAACTCTTGAAACATAGCAGTGCTTATCCAATGAGCAGTGTAGCAAGTCAGTACTTGATCGACCTGGCCCGAGTATCCTGGAAGGATATTGACCTCATCCCATCAGTAGAGGATGCCTGGTTATTCTTTAAAAGTGCCTTCCTCACCATCTTAAATAAGCATGCCCAATTCAAAAAAWWTWGAACCAGGAACAGATATAGSCCTTGGTTCTCTCCAYACCTGACTGCCCTTGACCAGCACAAAAACATCCTGTGGCGTTCTGCATCAGCATCGAATAGCCCCCGTGATATGCAACTGTTCAGGGAAGTTAGGAACAAATATACACAGGCAGTTCGGAAAGCTACGGCTAGCTTTTTCAAGTAGAAATTTGCATCCTGTAGCACACATTCAAAAAAGTTCTGGGATACTGTAAAGTTCATGGAGAATAAGAGCACCTCCTCCCAGCTGCCAACTGCACTGAGGCTAGGAAACACTGTCACCACCGARAAATCCACTATAATTGAGAATTTCAATAAGCATTTTTCTACGGCTGGCCATGCTTTCCACCTGGCTACCCCTACCCCGATCAACAGCCCTTCACCCCCCACAGCAACTCGCCCAAGCCTCCCCCATTTCTCCTTCACCCAAATCCAGATAGCTGATGTTCTGAAAGAGCTGCGAAATCTGGACCCTTACAAATCAGCCGGGCTAGACAATCTGGACCCTTTCTTTCTAAAATGATCTCCCAAAAATGTTGCAACCCCTATTACTAGTCTGTTCAACCTCTCTTTCGTATCATCTGAGATTCCTAAAGATTTGAAAGCTTCCGCGGTCATCCCCCTCTTCAAAGGGGGAGACACTCTAGACCCAAACTGCTACAGACCTATATCTATCCTACCCTGCCTTTCTAAGATCTTCGAAAGCCAAGTTAAATGCAAGTAAAACTAAATGCATGCTCTTCAACCGATTGCTGCCCGCACCTGCCTGCCCGTCCAGCATCACTACTCTGGACGGTTCTGACTTAGAATATGTGGACAACTACAAATACCTAGGTGTCTGGTTASACTGTAAACTCTCCTTCCAGACTCACATTAAACACCTCCAATCCAAATTTAAATCTAGAATCAGCTTCCTACTTCGTAACAAAGCATCCTTCACTCATGCTGCCAAACATACCCTCGTAAAACTGACCATCCTACCGATCCTTGACTTCGGCGATGTCATTTACAAAATAGCCTCCAACACTCTACTCAACAAATTGGATGTAGTTTATTACAGTGCCATCCGTTTTGTCACCAAAGCCCCGTATAAGACCCACCACTGCGACATGTACTCTCTCATTGGCTGGCCCTCGCTTCATATCGTCGCCAAACCCACTGGCTCCAGGTCATCTACAAGTCTCTGTTAGGTAAAGCCCCGCCTTATCTCAGTTCACTGGTCACCATAGCAGCACCCACCCTTGGCACACGCTCCAGCAGGTATATTTCACTGGTCACCCCCAAAGCCAAATCTTCCTTTGGCCACCTTTCCTTCCAGTTCTCTGCTGCCAATGACTGGAACGAACTGCAAAAATCACTAAAGCAGGAGACCCATTTCTCCCTCACTAGCTTTAAGCACCTGCTGTCAGAGCAGCTCACAGATCACTGCACATAGCCCATCTGTAAATAGCCCATCCAACTACCCCATCCCCATACTGTATTTATTTAGTTATCTTGCTCCTTTGCACCCCAGTATCTCTACTTGCACATTCATCTTCTGCACATTCTACCATTCCAGTGTTTAATTGCTATATTGTAATTACTTTGCCACCATGGCCTATTTATTGCCTTACCTCCCTTATTCTACCTCATTTGCACAGGCTGTATATAGACTTGTTCTACTGTATTATTGATTATATGTTTGTTTATTCCATGTTTAACTCTGTGTTGTTGTATGTGTCGAACTGCTTTGCTTTGTCTTGGCCAGGTCACAGTTGTAAATGAGAACTTGTTCTCAACTAGCCTACCTGGTTAAATGAAGGTGAAATAATAAAAACAATTAAGTACCATCTGGCATCTGGACCTGTTGTTGGGTCATCCCCGTGGCGATGGAGTCAGGCCAGAAGCGCTGTAGCGGCCTGTTCGGAGGAGGTTTCTTCTTGTTTTTGGGTGTCTCCGAAGAGCTGGCGTCCAGCATGGGCTGCAGGATTCGCCTCCGCGCGTTTATGAACCTGAGAGAGAAGGAGGAAAGGTTGGACCAATCACGAGAGGGGAAACAAGGGGTTTGACCAATCACTAAACTTGACACATTATTGGATTGGTTCACGCTAGGAGAGGTTGTTCTTTATGGTATTTCATAGTCTTAGGTGATAGTTCATGGTAGTGTGGCATGGGTTCATGTAAATCACCAGTTGTTGACTTGGAGGAGGCTTAGGTTAGTTTGGGTAGCGATCTGCTTCTTCTCATCCTCTGTGGGGTAGGGGTGCTATAGAAATAAGACAACAGTCATTAAAGGAAAAATCCACCCAAAACCACTAATTCCTATAATTTACAGTGTTAAATAACAATATTAAGAACAATATTTTTTGTGAACAAATGTTTCATTTTGCCGTCATAATAAGGTTGGTAGCAACAGGGAAAAATATTTGTGGAAATCTGTTGCAGCTCAAATCCACAATGAAATGCTCTCTCTATGGGCTGGCCAGCTAGCTAGCTACACACAATAATACCAAAGAACATATCAGCATGTAACGTTGCTCACAGAGTGGAGTCTGACATTTTCAAAGGCAGAAATACTTTTGAGGAGATGGGAAACGTAGCCCATGCTACGTCAATGGGTTGCGTGTGCAATCTGAACCATTCTGGGACAGGAGTGAATGGGAGTCTATTGGACACTGGGTCAAAACCCAAATATTAGCACGAATTTCATCAACAAGATGTACAACTTTACACATTTTTCCCGAGATAATTAACTTGCTATCTGTAGTATCGTGTAGCTTTGGAATCGTAACATTACGTACTTTCGAGGAAAATAGGCCCATTTTTCGACATACACTGACTTTGAGAAGGAATTGTGTCACGATTAGCTTGGCAACCGCGTGACGCAGCATGACAACGTGAACGCAATTGGTCGACAGTCTGCTGGATGGGGCATTATTCGTTCCTTCATTCATTGGATTACTATCTCTTTTCTATAATATCTCTGGCAACGGCACCATGCAATGCACCCAGGACTGAAGAGGCAGACAAAGGAGAAATGTGCTTAAATTACACATTTCTCGAGGTAGGAGTATCGCAAAAATACAATCATAGGCTCATACGAGAGAAGACATCCTACCGAGTTATGACATCGACCAGTATTGAAATCTGACATGTATGATAGACGTTTTCACCATCTAAAAGTCTTATTCCAGTGTCGTGAGAGAGACTTCGTCACAATACTACGTGATACTGGCTGGGTTTCTGCCTGCTTAAAAACGCCAATAACTCAAGCTACAAATGAAAACATGAAATGACCCAGGGGAATAGATAGAACATCACTCAGAGGTGTACAAAAACAAAATAACATTCAAAATGGGTGAACCTTTCCTTTAAGTAGTTAGTGTTTTCATCTTGTACTGCAAGCCAATCAAATCACAGAATCATTCCAGGTTGTAAACCTATAGAGTGTGCCTGTGTTCTACTCACCCCGATGTGCTGGAAGAGCCAGGAGCGCATGACGTTGGTGGCTTGTTTGGGAAGAACGCCACGCTTGTTCTTGGGTGAGCTGTCGTCGTGGTTGAAGAAACTCAGGTCCTGGTTGAGCTGCAGCTGGAGCTGAAGAGAGTTACAGTTAGGTTTCTATATTCTTTCACATTTACGCAGCATGGGAGGGGGGCTGGTCAGCGTGGGAGGGGGCCTGGGTCAGCGTGGGAGGGGCTGGTCAGCGGCAGTGTGGGAGGGGGGCTGGTCAGCGTGGGAGGGGGGCTGGTCAGCGTGGGAGGGGGACTGGTCAGCGTGGGAGGGGGGCTGGTCAGCGTGGGAGGGGGGCTGTTCAGCGGGCAGCGTGGGAGGGGGGCTGGTCAGCGGTCAGCGTGGGAGGGGGCTGGTCAGCGTGGGAGGGGGCTGGTCTGCGGGCACGTGGGGGGGGCTGGTCAGCGGGCAGCGTGGGCGGGGGCTGGTCAGCGGGCAGCGTGGGAGGGGGCACTGGTCAGCGTGGGAGAGGGGCTGGTCAGCGGGCAGCGTGGGAGGGGGGCTGGTCAGCGTGGGAGGGGGGCTGGTCAGCGGGCAGCGTGGGAGGGGGCTGGTCAGCGGCACGTGGGAGGGGGCTGGTCAGCGGGCAGCGTGGGAGGGGGCTGGTCAGCGGGCAGCGTGGGAGGGGGCTGGTCAGCGGGCAGCGTGGGAGGGGGACTGGTCAGCGTGGTAGGGGGGCTGGTCAGTGGTGGGAGGGGGGCTGGTCAGCGGGCAGCGGGGAGGGGGCTGGTCAGCGGGCAGTAAATGTCAGCCTCCAGATGTGTTTGTGTGTCTTACCTGTGTGTTCTGGATACGTATGGTCTGGGGCGAGAGGGTCTGTGACACCACCTGGCCCTGTGAGTTGACTACTGTAACTGGTTGGTAGACTGTGCCACCTGGAGGAAACACAAGGACCCAACAATGCTTTCAGACTAGTCCTTATTTATTTTCATAAACTGCTGGTACAGAAACAGACAGCTGTACGCTAAGGGCCGGTTTCCGGCACACAGATTAAGCCTCGCTCGTCCTGGACTCTCCATTGAAATATAATCCAGGACTAAATTTAATCTGTGCTCGGGAAACCGCCCCTATGATTCCTATTGAAGTGAGGGCGGTGGGGGTTGGTGTCTGAGGCTCTACCTGTGGTTGTTGTATGCCAGGGTGACATACCTGCTATAACCTGTGTGGGGTTGACTGTTGTCACGGTTACGTTGCCTTGCTGCAGGGCCGATGCTGGCACCACAATCCCCTGGGGACTGAGGGTTCCTGTGAAAGAGCTGGACGTCTGCACGACACACACACACAGAGAGGTTAAACGGAGTCTTCATGGGTCAATAGTCTGTGTATATAGCATCATGTGTGTATATAATAGGCAAGGTGTGATCTATGTTTTACGGATTCAGTGTGTGTATAGCAGTATACAAGGGTGTGTGTATTGCAGTATACAAGGGTGTGTGTATTGCAGTATACAATGGTGTGTGTATTGCAGTATACAAGGGTGTGTGTATTGGCAGTATACAAGGGTGTGTGTATTGCAGTATACAAGGGTGTGTGTATTGCAGTATACAAGGGTGTGTGTATTGCAGTATACAAGGGTGTGTGTATTGTGGATTCATAATGGGTGTGTATGACGGCAGCAAAATATATCTGTATGGCAGGGTGTGTGTACCTGGATCTTGGTGGGGGAGAAACCCTGTCCAGATGTGTAGGGGCTGCCAGGTTCTCCACTCAGCAGCGTCTCGCTGTTCATCTTGGTCTTGAGACAGGAGATGTAGCGGCTGCAGAAGTCCTTACACAGGTCGCTGACCTTCTCCAGCTCCAGCAGGTGGATCCGCAGCACCTGGATGGCCTTCACCATCTAGGGGTCAAAGGTCAGGTCAGAGAGAGGAGTTATGAGAGGCCAGGACGTTTGCATTGAAAATGGCATGTGCATAGTAGTAGTCTTATAGTAAATACACAATTTATTCCACTGGTAGATACTTTAGTATAAGGCTGTTGTAATGTTTATGTGTGGCCAACTGGCTTCATCAAACAGCGCCAATGAAACAGTAGCTCACTTTCCATGTGTCATTTGCATAAATGTATGAATAGTGTCACTAGAGGTCATTGTGATGGAAAATCATTCAAAGAATATTAACAGCAAATGAGGGAGGTCACCAGATTGTCGAGATCAGGGTCCTCACTGAAGAAGGCTTTGCCCTCTTTCTCCTGGCTGCGGACAAAGTTCTCAATGTCCACGTCGAAGCTGGCTGACGTGACACAGTCTGAGCCCTGCGTAGACTGCTCACATTTCTCAAAGAGCAGGGCCAGGAGAGGAAACAAGGGATGCCTGCAACAACACACACGGACACACGAAGAGACATCACTAAATTGCCATAATTTACTTTTATATTACACGTGGTAGTGTTTACACTATATTTTCGTTAGTAGGGCACATAAAGCCCCGACAACATCTACGACTGACAGCAGCAGCATTTCCTTTTTGAAAGTAATTGAGGTGGGGGTTGACCAAAGCTTTGTCAGGGGGTCAACAGAGTCAGGGGGTGTACCGGTATATGGAAGCCTTATCTACATCCATGGGGGTCTGGGGCTCAGTGGGGGTTGGACTGGAGGCTGCATCCAAACCCTCCTCACCGTCCGCCTGCTCCACCCCCTGCATCTGGAGAGAAACGGAAGCGAGGGAGATGAGATGAATGCAGAGTGAGGAGCAATAGCAGTGGTTAGGTAACGCTCAGAACCCTGCCTCAACAACTACTAAATAAGCCATGAGAAGATTGGTCTTGTTGGCATTGGTAATAGGTTGGAGGACTGTTTTCTCAGTACACAATGGAAGGAAATAGCCTAGCTAAATTATTCTCAAATGGGTGAATGATACAGAGGTTGTCAGTGTCTCTTTGGACAGGAGTAGAATAGAAACATGAGTCGTGGCATATCATGTTTACCCATTACCGATAGCTACACCAAGCTTGTCTTTGAGCGAATTAATTCAGACACCTTCAGTGATTGGAAGCCAACGTGCTCCTCCTCTCATATTTTCACACTGCCTACCAGCAGCTAGCCAGGCTCACTTCCAAYAACATAAATCACATCTCCAGCCATGTGATTGAACCAACAATGGCTTTGATTGAGAGCAAATGTGCTGAAAAAGACTTGTTTGCTAGAGCAGGAAAACCTCAACATTGATATGTCCTCACCATTTTCTCAAATCAAAATAAAATCTTATTTGTCACATGCGCCAAATACAACAGGTGTAGGTAGACCTTACTGTGAAATGCTTACTTACAAGCCCTTAACCAACAACGCAGTTAAGAAAATAGAGTTAAGAAAATAAATATTTAATGAATAAATGTAAAATATATATTTTTTAAGTAACAATAACGAGGCTATATACAGGGGGTACCGGTACAAAGTCAATGTGCAGGGGTACAGGTTACTCAAGGTCATTTGCACATGTAGGTAGCAGTAAAGTGATTATGCATAGATAATAAACAGCGAGTAGCAGCAGTGTGAAAACAAAGGGGGGAGGGGTCAATGCAAATAGTCCGGGTGGCCATTTGATTAATTGCTCAGCAGCCTTATGGCTTGGTGTAGAAGCTGCTCATCCGTAGTTTTGGCAATACATTCTAAATAAATACTAATAAATCATTTAAGGAATTACAATACACCCAAAAACATTCAGCAGGAAATAATTACAGTAGTTCTACTTTTTTTTTTAATCCAAACTTCAAATAAGCAACTCAAGAACTTAAAATCTTCCCTTACACCCATGCTCGTGGTTTAAGTAGGCCGCAAAACTGAGCCTCAGACTAAATGTGTCCTTCTGACCCACCTGCTGCTCTCCCTCCAGGTACTTGTCTATGGAATCCGACTGGGCAGCCATCATGTTGGCGGACCTAGAAAGACACATAGATCCACACACTGTTGAGAATTAAAAAAGGCTATTATAGTATAAATTACTCTTCATGATGAATGGAGATTATTTGAAAACAGGACAAGTTACAAAAACGGACATTTGTATTTGGTAAACAATATTGACTAATACTGCACTATGGAGACGGGTTGAGGTAAATTGCTAAACTACAGTGAAAATCTATTGAATTCTTTTTCACTCTTTGAAAGACCAAGTGCTATAAATATTTGATCCTTATTGTAGTCTAAACCATAGAAATATGAATGTTTTTAATGGCCTTAACACAATTACATTCCACTTTTATACTTGATTAATTCCCATGTTTATGAATAGAGCATGGCAATGCTGGATTGCTCTGACAGAGATTATCTACTCCCRGTAGTGCAATAACATACGCGATAATGCAGCTACCTATTTGACTGTAAGGTCTTCGTCCAACGAGAATGAAACATGAATTTACATATAAAAGGCTTAGGAAACAAAGTCTATAAGGGGAACAAAATGTATGAAGTTTATACGCTGGCATTCGAAATGTACTGCTTTGTTTAAGTCTTTGACTTATGTTCGTGTGCAAGGATACATCCTTGCACACAACAATGTTGCGAATCGATGAGCATCATACATGTCTTATAATTAAACCAGGTTAATGTTTATGGTCTTAACTGATGGCACACACCCACCATGTTAAACCGATTTGCTTTTATCGCTGCCATTCTCGCAGCAACAAAGCCAACTAGCTTCTTGATGGTTAGCAATAGCAAGCAATTATTGGATTAGCTTTCAATCATATGAAGGAAAGCTGTCGAGTGAGACAATTCAGTGTAGTAAAAATTCAGTTTCAGAAAACTTAACTACATTTATTGCGATGTTTACTTGTTCAGACAAGGTCGCTAAACAAAATAGCTAACGTTAGTTTATTTACGAATGCAACTATCTAGCTAGTTAGCTTACTAGCTAATAAATTGCGAATTTTCTTTTGCCCACTAAATTACGCGATAACAGCCTCAAATGTGTACTAAATGTAATATGCATCAACTCTCTTCATGGCCACAACACCAACTGAAGAGTCCTTGTTTTAAACGTTAGTTTGCAATAGTGAAGTTAGCAGAAGCGCCATATTTACAGCGGTGTCTGAGACGGATTAGCTACCACTTTCACAGGTAGCTGCGCGAAAATACAGTAAAGTGACATAAAATGCTGCTGGATTAAAGTGTATATAAACGCGTATTTCATCCAATATGCATTGACATTGTATTAAAATATTATTACTATTCGTTAATTCATTTATAAATATTAGTTTCTAATTTTAGTTCTAAAATCTTGCCCACAAGCAAGCAAGCAAGCGACAGCTGCCTATCCCTCCCCTGTGCCACTCGCGATTCAACTGGAAGGGGTAACTGGCTGGGGCCTTGCATCTAGCTCTCGCCCTTGCTTTTTCAGAATCCTTCTTTCCCACCCCCCCTAGAACGCCGACATTTTTTTCTCGGATAATTTCCATCTTCCTTGGCTCCGGCCATCTATTCAATGCTACATGAACTCCACTGGCCTCCCTACCTCCCGGGTTTTTGCCCTAGGCATTATTCTGTGCGGCCCAGATTGTTTGATTGATAGGGAACGGAAAAAGAAGATTTTGAGTGACAGCTTACCTGAGTGCCAATCTTCGTCACACTGACAAGCGGCTGCAGCAATCGGGATCCGCAGTTGTCGTGCTGCGTCATCGCGCATGGTCACGCAGGATATTTGGCTCATGAATATTTATAGAGAGGGGGAGGAGATGTGACGTCTGGTGTGCCTTGTTCTTGCCCCAAATATATGCATCTTTTTGTTTGATTTAACTAGGCAAGTCAGTTAAGAACAAATTCTTATTTACACTGACGGCCTATCTTGCTGGTGGAATGCCTGGCAAAATCTAAACTACTGCTGCTCTTTAATCTAGGTCAAAGCAAAATGAAAAGCCTGTTATAACAATGCAATTAATGTAATTAACTTGACATTGTGACTATTACAAGGAGCTTTATCCTCCATCAGTGGGTAATGTATTATTACATACAAAGAAGATCCATTCTCAGATGTGCAGTGTTGTGATTGTACTGCTGTGATAATTAGGTCAACAGGAGGTGCCCTGAACGATCAGACAGAGTCTAAGTCGGGAGTCATTAAAATAGAAAGTAAATAAAGAATATTTGCATATACAGCACTATTCAAATAACCCGGGCAAAGAATCAATGTTAGATATTTTCCCCTTATTAAAAACGAGAGAAAAACCTTAAACAATACAAAATATCTCAACGCCTCAGATCCCTTTTGTGTAGTTTAATATACGATTTCTTATAAACAGAATTACAAGCACATCTTAGGGATCATAAAGTACAAGGCAAAATCATTATTATTCTAATAAAGACATGGGGTGGTCAGCGGGATCAGGGACATGCTGTCTGCGGACATGGGGCCTGGGTTCCAGTCTGTCTCAGTGCCTGGGGGAGGGTCTACCAGAGGAGGGCTGGGGCAGACGGTACTTGGCCATCTCCAGGTCCAAGTCTGCGAAGGTGTAGTGGTTGTAGTTGTGGTGCTGGAGGTTCTTATAAGTGCTGTTGTCGAAAGGCTCGGGGGCTGGCTCTGGGGCTGGCTCTGGGGCTGGCTCTGGGGGTGCAGCTGCCGCCTCTGAAGGTGGTAGAACACAGAGACGGGTATAAGACACAGCACAGACATAAGGGTATTGGGTACCCTGACTGACCTGGAGTTTGGTTAAATAAAACCAGAACCCAAAGGTAGAAATAGGCGGTTTGCGAATTGGTGAGTTCCATTTGGTTTTAGAGTGTTATTCGGGAACCCCATCAACTGTCAAAATCGAGCAGAAAACCATTCTCATAAGGAATAGAAAATATTTTTTTAAAGTATAGTCACAAAAAGTGATGCCCATACATGACACAGCATTTACTTATCTTAAAAATGTTTTTTTTTTTTTTAAAGTGCACATTTAAATATTCACCCATTTGACAAAAGTAATTTATGGTGGGGCATTTTCTAGTGTTAAGGATGTATCCCCACCTATAGAGCCTGGAGACAGGCTGATGTGAATGGTCTTAGCATCTATTGTCTACGGCACAACCTTCTGGGAAGGAAGGGGAGAATGAGGATAGCAAAAGGGCACTAACAGCCAATTAGAAAATTAAACTGGCATACAAATATAACTTTGGCAGTAGCATGAATGAGACATTGTCAATTGGGAAGCATGTAAAAATAAATGTATTATCCTTGAAGTAGGATTATTCTTGACCATATGAAATAAGGTTTTATATACTGGTTGTCATGTTTTTATATTCAAAATACCAAATTGGACAATAGCCAGACCATTATTAAAATACTACTGCAATATTGTAAGCTGACTTGTTGGGGGCAACCCGCCTATTTGAAACATCAGGCTTAAATAGAGGGTTAACAGGTCCAATCACACTGAAATAAGTTAGGTGACGGTCATACGCAAAATGACACCTTCCACCTCATGTGCATATACAGACATTTTCATTAATTGATAGCATGCATATCCACACAAGCCCAGAGTAAGAGAGAAAGTGGGAGAAAGAAGTGAAAGGAGACCAATGAGTGATCACTCCCAGCTTCGGTTCTTCAAGCTGGAGTCAAGGGTGGGAGAATGGTTCACTGTAACGTTACCATTAGCATGTACAGTACACTTTAGCATTTAGCATGTACACCATAGCATACAACCCAGAATCCGAATACATACGTGTCAATGGACATGAGATAATAATATATACCAAATACAGTAAATAAAACCAAAACACCCTGGGAGTAGAGATGGAGAAAGAAAGGTGAGACATATGGACAGAGAGCAGTGCTCCATCTGGGAGATCACGAGTCATAAGAGTGAGGGGAGGAAACAGGGCAGGATTAGTTTAGGTTTTTGTTTGTGTGAAGATTCCAACACGAGCCAGTCAAATACCATGCATCGCAGTGTCCTCCAAACATTCCCAGTATGAACCTCTCGAGGCACAGTGCAGGCAAGGTATTAAAAAGGCAAAGCTTTTGTAAATAAAATTAAAATATGCAAATACAGAGACCCAAAGTCCCAACTGGGAACCCTCAGTATATAACAAGAGAGTTCAATTGCAAGGCAAGCAAGCAGGGCTAAGGTGAAAAGCATACAATTCAAACATGCGTCTCACACTTGGCTGAAGTAGCTAAAGTATCACGTTGTGTGAAATGAGTATACTTTCACTTAAGAATTTTGCCTTACACATTTTGCATTATGACTGGCAATAAAGATAGCTACAGTCAATTAAAATGGCAAAAGAAAATAACTGCAAAAAAAAGTAGAAGCTACAGCTAAAGCCGAACCACTCATGTGACGCGATATACAACGTATTAACATATAACCCTACGTGTTATGAAGGACATTTTAAAGAAATATGGCCATCTGTGGTTGGAAAAGTCCACAGAGGAGAGAAAGAGTAGGATTTAGACGAGGTGTTGTGTATACCCTCTGATGTCTCATTCGGTTCTGCCTCAGCCAGGGCCTCTGCAATCAGCTCCTCTCCTGCGGCTTCAGCCACTACAGGGGCGTTGTCTARCAGCTCCTCTCCTGCGGCTTCAGCCACTACAGGGGCGATGTCTACCAGCACCTCTGCTGCGGCTTCAACTGGGGCAGCTTTAGCAACGGCCGCTGCGTCTTCCGCCGTAGGTTCAACAGGGGTTTCAGCAGCAACTTCTACAGGGGCAGCTTCAGATGCTTCTTCTGCCGCTTCCGGTACAACTTTTGGAGTGACTTCTAGTGCAGCTGTGACTTCTGGAGGCATCACTTCAACCTCTGGAGCAGCTTCTGCAAAAATCTCTTTGGGTACACTAGCGATCGCAGGGGCAGAGTCTACTAGCTCCTCAAAACTTGTAGCAGGGGCAGTTTCAGGGCCAACTTCCAGGGTAGCTTTCACTGGGGCTGCTTCCAGGGTAGCTTTCACTGGGGCTGCTTCCAGGGTAGCTTTCACTGGGGCTGCTTCCAGGACAGTTTCAGGAACAACTTCCAGGGTAGCTTTCACTGGGGCTGCTTCCAGGACAGAGGTGGGGTCAACCAGCTCAGCACTTGCAACTTCTGAAGCGGTCGCTTGAACTTCTTTGGTGACTTCTGATGCTGCTTCGGCTACAACTTCTGGTGCTTCTTCCTTGACAGTTTCAGCAACGGCGTTCAGAGGCGCTGCAGGTGTAGCTTCTTGCACAGCTTTAGCAGTGGCCACAAGGATGGCATCAGACGGCACTGCCACCTCAGCATCGCTGGGCAAAGCCACTGCTTCCTTTTCTGCGTCTTTCTTTTTTTCTGCTAAGATATCTGGTTTTGCCTTTGATTTCACTTCGGACATCTCATCAGAGTCGGTGTCAGAGTCGGAGGAGTCAGAATCACTGGATGAGGATTCAACGGCTGGGGCTCCAGGTTCAGTGGAGGCTGCAGCATCAACTACAGGTGGATCGGCAGAGGCTGAAACTGGAATGTCTTCTGGCGCGGGAGCTTCATCAGCAACGACAGGCTCAGCAACTGGGGGAGCGGCATCCGTGACTTCGGTGGCAGCGTCGATTACAGGTTGAGCAGAATCGACGATGGGAGCAGCAATGTCAGCGACTGGAGCAGGTTCGGCGACAGCCTCCGCAACTGAAGGAGCCTCTGCCACAACTGCTTCAACTGGGGTGGCTTCACTGGCGACAGCCTCAGCAACTGAAGGAGCCTCTGCAACAGCGTCAGTGACTACTGCGGCCTTGGCAACTGGCGTAGTGGATTCTACTACTGGTGTCTCTGGTGCTGCGGCCTCCTCTGTGACAAGGGATGTGATCTCTGCAACACTCTCAGAAGCAGGGGCAGACTTAGCCACCGCTATGACTGGAGCGGCCACATCTACAGCAGGACTAGCAGTTCCTTCAGCCACAGCAGTTTCAGCAGGCATAGAGTCAGCACGGTTTGCAGAAGTGGTAAAGGTAGCTGGTTCTGCAGCTGCGGCTATTATTGTTTCAGCAGTGACGGGGCTAGCCACTGATTCAATTTCACCTAGAGCCTGTGCTGGGGAAAGTCCTGAGGCTGAAAGCTTAACGGGGAAGGCAACCGTGGTGTTGCAAGCTTGTAGTGCAGCCCTCTCTTCTGAGGTCTCTAGGGATGAGGAAATGGTCAGTGGAACAGGTTACACAAAAGCATGTAATAGTATATAGCCTAATCAGTATGTTCCTCACAACCAGGAGGCTTGTCTCCAAATAAAAAGCACCTATGCCAAACACAACACAGAAAACTCCTCACACCAAAGCTACTGTGGCACTACAGTTTAACCATTGTAATTTTACATTCTCTAGATTATTATGATACATCCCTGTTAGGGATTTTAGGGATGTTAACAGTTAAATCGGTTAGCTGCTAAAAATACATTTTGACCGGTTAATGCTTATCGGTCTATAGGTTAATTTCCATAATTTTGTGGGATGAAAGTGGTGCGCATGTATTTTCATTAGTCGTCACGCATCTTATTTAGTTCGAGGAGCATAATAGCCTACCACCTGTCAGACATCGCCAGAGTAGCTCCTCACTGGAGTGAAACATGCTTTTGTAAGCCCAATCATTGCGCAACAAATACAATTTCTAAATGCAAATCGCATGTAAAAAAAAAAAAAAAAAAACTTTGGACACGATTAAAAAAGGCACTATTTTTATTTGTCAATCTCAAATCGTAACTAAAGCGCACCTCCCATTTGCCATTAGAGTGCATAGGCTATAGTCAACGGTAGGCATGCTATCTGCGTATCACCCACCACTTTGCAATGTGAGCTTGAGGCAGGAAATGTCTGAAAGCTTTACTACTTCAAATAATGAGTTATGTCTTACCTTGGAAAAGTAGCCTTGAGAAAATCCATCCATAGAAACTATTTTATAAAGACTTCCTGATGCCATTAACCAGCATTTCTCTCCTGATCTGGTTTTCATATGCACTTTCTTCCATTGTCCAGAAGCCAAAGGCACAATCCTAATCATATAAGCAACCCATCCTAGTTGTTGTTATAGATTTCCCCCTCTTTCTAAGTTTCTAACAGAGAAGTTAATCTCTGTCACAACTACTATCATAAGGTTTAGAATGGTGTTTTCCAGCAAATTGCATTTTGGCAAATGTTTGAAAATAACTTTTCATTAACTGCTTCATTACAGGAGCTACATGTTCAATACTAGGCTATAGCTTTTTGACTGTTAGATTACAGGCTTGCTATTGTTGCATGTTTCCAATTAAGCTCTTAATGAAAAATGTCTAGTCCTTGTATGCATGCATAGTATCAGAGAAGAGACAAAGCGAGATCTTTAACTCTACCTCAAAATCTGTCCAAAACAAGCCCAATTCGCTTCTATGTCACCTGCCTTCCAGCCTTGGGACAACCACCATTGTTAGGGCGGAAAAATAAGCATCTGGTCATTATATAGAGATATATTATAGTATTTTCTGTTGGTCACATTTTACTGTTTGGATTTTTTGGGGGACTGTTTGTTAACCAGTTAATGCATCCTTAATCCCGGTTCCAGTGCAATCAAGCAAATGTTTAAAAGAGAATTACAATTGGTTTTAGGAAATGGTCATGGTTAATCTGTAAGATTCCAGGGTGTGGTTGTATTGGCACATCAGGGAGATAATCCAAGTGTGGGCTATACCCGAGAGAGAAATGACGTTACTGTTACCTAGGGGGAGAATAAAAAGGACCGATAATAGAACATATTAACGTAAATGAAGGGGGAAAAAGTATAAATAGCTGCACTCTTACTTGTAGCCGTTGCCTTTTTAACAGCTTTCTTTGGCTCCTCAGCCTTGGTGCAGAATGCCGCGGCAGAGGAGCTCCTCAAAAGGCCCCAGGTCTCTTTCTGGAGAACCTAAACATTAAGAAATACATACCATTGTTTTATATTGTAAATTCAGCATTCATTAGCCTAGCCCTGTGTTCCAGTCTGTTTATGCCCTCTTGCCAGCTCCTTCTGGAATTGTCTGCCAAACGTTTCAAGCTTGACAATGGGACCAGGCGAAGCAAATTTTGATTTAAGTTATTCAATGTGTTAGCTAGTTAACTACGTAACCTAAATATCTAGCTTAATTCTGATTAATGAGCACGTATTTTTACTATGCATTATGAATGTCATCAGCACAATTTGTGACTAAATAAAACGCCAGAGATGAAGCATAGTCTCAAAACATGAGATGTAGAGGAAGGTAAATAGAGCTAGCAGTCCTGCTACTCCGATCAACAGGACAGAAGGACGCTAGCTAATGTTAAAAGAAAACGGTTACGATACGTTGATTAGTGTACAAACCAATCATCTAACGAAAATGTTCTTTGCAAAATAATCGAAATGKCAACTGAAGAAAAACATGCTTAGACAATAAACAACGAATAGTACCTTGAGAGACCCCAGTCGCCCTAGCCGAAGTAAGGAGGTCGCCATTTTGGTGCTCTGTCATTTATTTTCCGTGGGGAAACACAATATTTATATTGCTCTGTAAGCTCCTCCCCAGGCACGCTCATTTGGGCAGAAGTGTCTGGGAACGACAATAGTTCCTCATTGACAGGGTGATAAAAATAGCATTTACGACTTCAGTGGATTTTAACAATTGTTTAATTTATGCCATAGTAAAAAGTATATACTCCATATGTTTATTCTCATAATAGAAACGTAGTTAACAATTTAGAATTCTGATATCCTTTTTTTATTTTTTATTTAACCTGTTAAGCTGCCTTTATTTAACCAGGTATGCCAGTTGAGAACAAGTTCTCATTTACAACTGCGACCTGGCCAAGATAAAGCAAAGCAGTGGTACACAAACAACAACACAGAGTTACACATGGAATAAACAAACGTGCAGRCAATAACAATAGAAGAAGAAAAAATCTATATACAGTGTGTGCAAATTAAGTAAGATTAGGGAGGTAAGGCAATAAATAGGCCGTAGTGGCGAAGTAATTACAATTTAGCAATCAAACACTGGAATGGTAGATGTGCAGAAGATGAATGTGCAAGTAGAGATACTGGGGTGCAAAGGAGCAAAAAAATAAATAACAAGATGGGGATGAGGTAGTTGGATGGGCTATTTACAGATGGGCTACGTACAGGTGCAATGATCTGTGAGCTGCTCTGAAAGCTGATGCTTAAGTTAGTGAGGGAGATATGAGTCTCCAGCTTCAGTGATTTTTGCAATTCGTTCCAGTCATTGGCAGCAGAGAACTGGAAGGAAAGGCAACCAAAGGAGGAATTGGCTTTGGGGGTGACCAGTGAAATATACCTGCTGGAGTGCATGCTATGGGTGGGTGCTGCTATGGTAACCAATGAGCTGAGATAAGGTGGGGCTTTACCTAGCAAATACTTATAGATGACCTGGAGCCAGTGTGTTTGGCGACGAATATGTAGCGAGGGCCAGCCAACGAGAGCATACAGGTCGCAGTGGTGGGTAGTATATGGGGCTTTGGTGACAAAATGGATGGCACTGTGATAGACTGCATCCAATTTGTTGAGTAGAGTGTTGGAGACTATTTTGACTCCTGAATGCTTTGTTGACTACGAACTTGCTTGTTTACCCAACTGTGGAACAGACTGTTTGTTCCCACACTTGGGACTCTGACTCTCTATTGGTTACACAGACTCTTGGCCTCCCTTCCTATTCTGATCACCTCTCGCCGGCTTTGTATTCATGTTACCTAATGAAATTGCTGTACAATATAATCTTGTTGCCATCTGATACACATTCAAATGTCATTAAAAAAATCAACACTGCAGAGCTCTCCCTGTCCTCTGCCGTGCCCTGATTGGATTACTGCTGATGATATCTGGAAATGTGCATGTACACCCTGGCCCATCTACTGTTGCCAGCCCCAATTCTGACTTGTGCTCTGATATCTGTTTCACTGATTTCTGCTCTCGCAAAAGCCTGGCTTTCAGCACGTTAACACTAGAATCTTAACTAAAATTGATCAATTGAAAGTGTGGGTTCACATCTCCAATCCAGATGTCTTGGTCATTACTGAGTTAGGAAAGAGTGTTTTGAACACGAATGTTAACCTTTCTGGTTATAACCTTTTTCGGGCAAGAGAGATCTTCCTAAGGTGGTGGAGTGGCATTCTTTACCAAGGAACACCTTCAGTGCTCGGTTGTCTCCACCCAGTCTGTCCCTAAACAATTTGATTCGCTGGTTTTAAGCATTACACTTTCAAATAACTCTTTGTTGACTGTTGCTGGGTGTTATCGTCAACCTTCAGCACCGGCCTGTACCCTACCTGCCCTCAGCTCTCTTCTGGCCCCTTACACTAAGTCTGAATTTGTCCTGCTAGGTGACCTAAACTGGGACATGCTTAAACCACCTGACCAACCACCTGACCAAGTCCTAAAGCAATGGAACTTCCTAAATCTTTTTTCAAATTATTACCAATCCCACATGGTATGACTTCAAACACCTAGAAAAGGCTACTCTCCTTGATGTTATCCTTAAAAATAATCATAATAGGTATCAGTCTGGTGTCTTCTGGAATTACCTTAGTGATCACTGTTTTAAGCCTGTGTTCGTAATGGCTGCTTAGTGAAATMACCTGTCCTGATTTGTCATAGATGCTTGCTAAAAAACTCTGAGCAAGCCTTCCTTCCTGACCTGGCCTCTGTAAATTGGTATAGAATCAGCTCGATCCCCCTCTGTCAAAGATGCTTGGACCTTCTTTTTTATATTTTCAGTGGTATTGTTAAGAAACACGCCCCCATAAAGAAAATGAAACTGAAAAACAGGTTCAGCCCCTGGTTCGACCGTGACCTGGCAGAGTTACTCCACCTCAAAAATTCCATTTGGCGAAAGGCTTGGCACACGATATTCTCAGGCTGACTGGCTCTCGTTCAGGCAAATGAGAAATAAGTGCACTCAGGCTATCCGGAAGGCCAATGTTAGTTACTTTAAGGAGCAGTTCTCTCTCTGTGGGTCTAACCCCAAGAAGTTCTGGGAAACGGTTAAAGACCTGGAGGATAAACCATTGTCGTCACAATTGCCCATGTCCCTTAATTTTGATGAGGTGGTTGTTACTGACAAGGAGCACATGGCTGAGCTCTTTAATCACCACTTCATTGAGTCAGGATTCCTACTTGACTCAGCCATGCCTCATTGCCAGTCCAACATTTCCTCATATCCCACCCCTTCTAATGCGACTAGCCCCGATGCTCCTCACACTTTTTCTATGCCCCGCTACAACATTTCTCCCTGCAGGCAATCACTGAATCTGAGGTGCTAAAGAAGTTCCTTAAACTTGACCCCCAAAAAACATCTGGGTCAGATGGTTTAGATCCTTTCTCCCCCTTTTAAATAAAGGATGCACCGTGACTGACTTCCAAGCAATGGGAACCGCCCCCATCATTGCCAAGCCTATCTCTGACCTTTTTAACATGTCTCTCTCTGTGGAGGTTCCCATTGCTTGGAAGGCAGCCACGGTGCGTCCTTTATTTAACGGGGGAGATCAAGCTGATCCTAACTGTTATAGGCCTATTTCTATTTTGCCCTGTTTATCAAAAGTGTTGGAAAAACTTGTCAATAATCAACTGACTGGCTTTCTTGATGTCTATAGTATTCTCTCTGGTATGCAATCTGGTTTCCACTCAGGTTAGTGATGTGTCACTGCAACCTTAAAAAGGTCCTAAATGATGTCTCCATTGCCCTTGATTCTAAGCAATGTTGTGCTGCTATTTTTCTCGACTTGGCCAAAGCTTTTGATACGGTAGACCATTCCATTCTTGTGAGCCGATTAAGGAGTATTGGTGTCTCTGAAGAGTCTTTGGCCTGGTTTGCTAACTACCTCTCTCAAACAGTGCAGTGTATAAAGTCAGAACATCTGCTGTCTCAGCCACTGCCTGTCACCAAGGGAGTACCCCAAGGCTCGATCCTAGACCCCACGCTCTTCAAAAATATACATTAACAACATAGCTCAGGCAGTAGGAAGCTCTCTAATCCATTTATATGCAGACAATAGTCTTATACTCAGATAGCCCCTCCCCGGATTTTGTGTTAAACGCTCTACAACAAAGCTTTCTTAGTGTCCAACAAGCTTTCTCTGACCTTGTTCTGAACACCTCCAAAATATAGATCACCAGTGTGATTAATACCTCTGAGGGTTTAGAGCTTGAGGTAGTCACCTCATACAAGTACTTGGGAGTATGGCTAGACGTTACACTGTCCTTCTCTCAGCACATATCAAAGCTGCAGGCTAAGGTTAAATCTAGACTTGGTTTCCTCTATCGTAATCGCTCCTCTTTCACCCCAGCTGCCAAACTAACCCTGATTCAGATGACCATCCTACCCATGCTAGATTACGGAGACGTAAACTTTTAATTTTAAATTATTATTATTATTTTTTCTCCCCTTTTCTCCCCAATTTTCGTGGTATCCAATCGCCAGTAATTACTATCTTGTCTCATCGCTACAACTCCCGTACGGGCTCGGGAGAGACGAAGGTCAAAAGCCATGCGTCCTCCGAAGCACAACCCAACCAAGCCGCACTGCTTCTTAACACAGCGCGCCTCCAACCCGGAAGCCAGCCGCACCAATGTGTCGGAGGAAACACCGTGCACCTGGCCCCCTTGGTTAGCGCGCACTGCGCCCGGCCCACCACAGGAGTCGCTGGAGCGCGATGAGACAAGGATATCCCTACCGGCCAAACCCTCCCTAACCCGGATGACGCTAGGCCAATTGTGCGTCGCCCCACGGACCCCCCGGTCGCGGCCGGCTGCAACAGAGCCTGGGCGCGAACCCAGAGACTCTGGTGGCGCAGCTAGCACTGCGATGCAGTGCCCTAGACCACTGCGCCACCCGGGAGGCCCTACGGAGACGTAATTTATAGATCGGCAGGTAAGGGTGCTCTCGAGTGGCTAGATGTTCTTTACCATTCAGCCATCAGATTTGCCACCAATGCTCCTTATAGGACACATCACTGCACTCTATACTCCTCTGTTAACTGGTCATCTCTGTATACCCATCAGAAGACCCACTGGTTGATGCTTATTTATAACACCCACTTCCCTCTATATGAGATACCTACTGCAGCCCTCATCCTCCACATACAACACCCGTTCTGCCAGTCACATTCTGTTAAAGGTCCCCAAAGCACACACATCCCTGGGTCGCTCCTCTTTTCAGTTCGCTGCAGCTAGCGACTGGAACGAGCTGCAAAAAACACTCAAACTGGACAGTTTTATATCTATCTCTTTATTCAAAGAGTCTTCATTCATGGACACTCTTACTGACAGTTGTGGCTGCTTCATTTGATGTATTGTTGTCTCTACCTTATTGTCTTTGTGCTGTTGTCTGTGCCCAAAAATATTTGTACAATGTTTGTGCTGCTACCATGTCGTGTTGCTGCCATGTTGTGTTGCTACCATGTTGTTGTCATGTMGTGTTGCTACCATGTTGTGTTGCTACCATGTTGTGTTGTCCTGTGTTGCTGCCATGCTATGTTGTTGGCTTAGGTCTCTTTTAATGTAGTGTTGTGGTGTCTCTCTTGTGGTGATGTGTGTTTTAATCCCAGCCCCCGTCCCCGCAGGAGGTCTTTTGGTAGTCCGTCATTGTAAATAAGGATTTGTTCTTAACTGACTTGCCTAGTTAAATACTGGTTAAAAAAATGTTTAAACATCTGCGGGACGTTCACCCTTTAGCAATGGGAGGACAAAAGCTGATTTCTAAATGCTGGATATGGAATTGGTCAAGAGACTCAAGTTGAAAATGTGAGCCACAGGTTCAGGTATAATACCAGCTGCTATCTTTAAGAGGTAGGGATCTAGGTTGTCTGGACCTGCATACTTTTTACTGTCTATTGCCTTTAGTGCTTTATAGACATCTGCATAAGAAGAAAAGTTAAAATGGTTCACATGAGGGCCTATATCATAGTTTACTGTAACAGAGCTTACATTCGAGGCCTGGGCCCCAACATGATCAAAAACTGTACCAGCAGATATGAAGTGCTTGTTAAAAACTCCTACAATATGGGCTTTATCCTTCATTTAATTAGAGTCCATAATTAAATGGTCAGGAAGGTCAGAGGATACATTAGAACCTGACACTGATTTGATTAGCTTCAAGAACTTGGTAGGGTTGTTTAGGTTCTCTGTGACTGCATTTAAATAGTCATCTGATTTGATTAGCTTCCATAACATGGTAGGGTTCTTTAGGTTCTCTGTGACTGTATTTAAATAGTCATCTGATTTGATTAGCTTCCAGAACTTGTTAAGAGTTGTTTAGGTTCTCTGTGACTGTATTTAAATAGTCATCTGATTTGATTAGCTTCCAGAACTTGTTAAGAGTTGTTTAGGTTCTCTGTGACTGTATTTAAATAGTCATCTGATTTGATTAGCTTCCAGAACTTGTTAAGAGTTGTTTAGGTTCTCTGTGACTGCATTTAGATAGAAATCTGATTTGGACTTCCTGATCAATCTTGTACATTTGTTTCTTAGCGCTCTGAAGGAGGTCCAGTCAACAGGAGCATGTGTATGTCTAGCTTGAGCCGAATTCATTAATTCTGCCAAGTTATCTGAAAACCAGGGATTGTCCCTTCCACTTATTCCAAATTTCTTCACAGGGGCKTTCTTATCACAAATGGACACAAATTTCATATAAAAATAGTCCCAGGCAGTGTTAACATCTGTCAATTGGTACAGATAATGTAAGAACTGTCTAAATGCCTTTTAAAAATATAATGGGGTTTGGCTTTGGTCATTTTTGTATTTCTAACACAAGCAAATGCACAGCGATCACTGACATCATTACATAATATCCCAGTRGATACTCGCAAGGGGTATTCGTTAGAACAATGTCCAATAGCGTTGATTTGTTAGGTGCTCTTGGATTCGATCTTGTATGCGCATTAATTAATTGCGTGAGATTCAGCGTCACGCAGTTCTTTAAAAGAGTCCGATACAGATGTAAACATGTCCCAGTTTAAATCTCCTAWAATATAGTTAATTCAGAGTCATTTAGCTTGTGCAGGACATCAGAAAGAGAGTTACGTGGGTTTCCCGACGATATGGGAGTCCTTATATACGTTTTGGAAACTGTGTTAACAAACCTTCCAACGAGCTTCAATGCCATACAACACTCCTTCCGTGGCCTCCAACTGTTCTTAAATGCTAGTAAAACTAAATGCATGCTCTTCAACCGATTGCTGCCCGCGCCCGTCCGTCCAGCATCACTACTCTGGACGGTTCTGACATGTGGACAACTACAAATACCTAGGTGTCTGGTTAGACTGTAAACTCTCCTTCCAGACTCACATTAAGCATCTCCAATCCAAAATTACATCTAGAATCGGCTTCCTATTTCTCAACAAAGCATCCTTCACTCATGCTGCCAAACATAACCTCGTAAAACTGACTATCCTACTGATCCTTGACTTCGGTGATGTCATTTACAAAATAGCCCCCAACACTCTACTCAGCAAACTGGATGCAATCTACCACAGTGCCATCCGTTTTGTCACCAAAGCCCCATATACTACCCACCACTGCGACCTGTACGCTCTCGTTGGCTGGCCCTCGCTACATATTCGTCGCCAAACCCACTGGCTCCAGGTCATCTATAAGTCTTTGCTAGGTAAGAAGCCACTGCTCCAAAACCGCCATAAAAAAGCCAGACTACGGTTTGCAACTGCACATGAGGACAAAGATTGTACTTTTTGGAGAAATGTCCTCTGGTCTGATGAAACAAAAATACAACTGTTTGGTCATAATGACCATCGTTATGATCGGAGGAAAAAGGGGGACGCTTGCAAGCCGAAGAACACCATCCCAACCGTGAAGCACGGGGGTGGCAGCATCATGTTGTGGGTGTGCTTTGCTGCAGGAGGGACTGGTGCACTTCACAAAATAGATGGCACATGAAGGAAAATTATGTGGATATATTGAAGCAACATTTCAAGACATCAGTCAGGAAATTAAAGCTTGGTCGCAAATGGGTCTTCCAAATGGACAATGACCCCAAGCATACTTCCAAAGTTGTGGAAAAATGGCTTAAGGACAACAAAGTCAAGGTATTGGAGTGGCCATCACAAAGCCCTGACCTCAATCCTATAGAAAATGTGTGTGCGAGGAAGGAGGCCTACAAACCTGACTGTTACACCAGCTCTGTCAGGAGGAATGGGTCAAAATTCACCCAACTTATTGAGGGAAGCTTGTGGAAGGCTACCCGAAACGTTTACATTTAAGTCATTTAGCAGACGCTCTTATCCAGAGCGACTTACAAATTGGAAAGCTCATACATATTCATCCTGGTCCCCCCTTGGGGAATGAACCCACAACCCTGGCGTTGCAAGCGCCATGCTCTACCAACTGAGCCACACGTTTGACARAAGTTAAACAATTTAAAGGCAATGCTACCAAATACTAATTGAGTGTATGTGAACTTCTGACCCACTGGGAATGTGATGAAAGAAATAAAAGCTGAAATAAGTCTATTATTCTGAGATTTCACATTCTTAAAATGAAGTGTTATTTGGCTAAGGTGTATGTAAACTTCTGACTTCAACTGTATGTGAACACAACTTTTCTGTAACTGCGGTAAAAAGGCAAATCTGCATTCAGTAAATCATGTGCAGTTATACAATACAAACATGGGTAGTCTTACTTTAGCATTGCATGTGACTTACAATGATGACATTGATCAACTTGGAAAGAAAGACCGCAACAAAAGTAGAATATGGATCAGAGTTTATTCCCCCCATCCAACATTCCTGGATCATCCTATGTAAATGCATATCTATTTCACAGCTCAAAGCTCAGCCTACGCTTGACCTCCAAACATGTGCATCTAATACAGACTTTAAGTCAGAGAACTTTTATTTATACGGAATCAGCTCTATCCCCCCCACATAGAAAATTAAAAGGATTTTAGTATCAACTTCATACAGTTATCTTTAGACTTCCAATATTCATAGAACAGATGGACAGGAAAAAGCTGTATAATAAAAAAATAAAAACTGTTGATGTTTACTTGGGGGCCACTTCCTCCAGCTTGGGCTCTGGACAGAGACAGAGAAAATGGTGTGCAATGAGAATATTAATGCATTATATTCTTGGTCCTAGAATAATCTAATAAAGCATTTCAAAAAGGCTCATGGCCACCTTTATAAAACTACTAACCTGTGAACTTGAACTCTGGGAAAGCTGTGAGTTCTCCACCACCATAAAGCCGCTGGAGTTTAGTCAACTCCTCTGCTAAGTTCTTCTCATACGCAGGGCCTGCCTCTACCAAACCGCCACTGGCCCTGAGAGAAGAAAATATGGTTAAAATGTCCGCTTGATGACAAATGGGGATGATTGTGAGCAAGACAGAAAAGCTAGCCAAAAACAGCTGTGTAACTTACACACTCTTTGAGGAGTACTCGCGGATCGAATCCAGGAAGAGCTTCTGGATTGGGTCCAGTTGAACTGAGTCCAATGAAAGAGAACCACAATTATTTTATATTATTTTACAACAATTCCCCTTTTCAGTCTGGGTACCAGTCTATTTAGCTGACATTTCACTCCTTGCCACTCCTGTCATTTGCCAAAGAGACTGGCCTTTCACCAACAGAACGTTCAATATGCAGCCAGATTTTCAGCGCAGATCCTGATTGGTAGTCTGAAACAAAATGAATATTTCCCATAATAAAGTTATGTAACATCGAGGCGCGCAAATTTGGCGCATCATAGAATTTGAATTTTTAAGTGCCTAGATAGGACTTTGTAATGAAAGAAATAATGATACGGAAATGATTAGCCTACAAGATTCAATAGAGCTACGTTTGCTTCCGTTGCATCCCATTAAATGAGAGGAAAGAAACAAAACTGGCACCTGACATCATGAAATTAAATCGTTTTACTATCAGTCTAATTTGCAAAAACATTGTGATTGGATGATAGCTGTGAGGGTTATCGAAACAAGATCAAATCCTATGATCTCCTCGAGCTCATTAATGACAGTATTCATATTTGAAGATTGTGAAATGCTAGCCTATTTGGCAAACGACAGGAGTGGAATGCAATAGCTGAACGGAGACGGAAAGCAGGCTATGCCCCTTTTGGCTTGAACCACATGATAAAACTAATCACGTCTTTGACTAATACCCTCATGCACAAAAACAGCACTTAGAAGTGGTAGACTCTGTACGGCATCAACAGGGGTAAGAGAGGAAAGATTAAGTTAGAAAGGTCAGGTAACAGGTTATAAGTTGCTGTGAAGGGGGAATGCTATGCTTCACAGGGGGAATGCTATGCTTCACAGGGGGAATGCTATGCTTCACAGGGGGAATGCTATGCTTCACAGGGGGAATGC